>NC_052484.1:9016232-9047756 GCF_009730915.1 Dioscorea cayenensis subsp. rotundata
TAAATTGTCAATTTCAAGCTGGAGTTTGTTCCTACGTTCCTTGATTTGGGCGAGCTACAAGCAGTATGATGCATCTCCGGCATTGATATAGGTAGATATGAAATTCTTACCGTGGGCGTGATTCCAAACCCATAGAAATAGTCGCGTGTAGTACCTTGCCTCAATTGCATCACACCAAACTTAAGGTCAAACTCGGATGATTGGCTTCAGCCAGGACCATACTTTTGACTCATTGAAGAAGTATAAAAATTCACAAAAAATAACAAACCAATTAGATCAACATATACATCAAAAATTAATTTATAAACTGGCTAGTTGCAATTTCATCAATATACATATCAATGATCCTACATTATAACATGACAATAAAAAGTTGACAATAAAAAAAAATTGTGATGTAATAATCCCCATACAAGAAGCATATTCAGTTTTTGGCACAAGAAGCATGAACAAATAGAAATACATGCAATTGTAAGAAAGCATATAAATTCTCTATATGTGCATGATGGAAAGCTTTTACCATGATAAAAATTCTATAATACTATCTCTAAAAAGTAGCACATTTATTCTCAATAAAGTGAGAAAAATATTAAGAACATAGACAACCACATAAGAAAAGTGCATATTATCAAAGGCATACACTTACACATACATTCTTGGACTTATGATCAACAAAATCACCTTGACCTTTCTCACGTTTGTGGAACGCGGGTTGAACAATTCTCCATAGGTTGATTTTCGGTTTAGTTGTTTTTCCTACATGACAATATTAAATAAGAGATTATAAAGACACGTGCTAGTAAAATTTAAAATATGAATTGTGTACATACCATCCTCTCCATGAACTATAAAGGGATCGATCCGCACGGTATGTGGTGATGCTTCCATCTTTCTCGGTCATCCTATTTAAACTTGCCATTAATTGATCGATTTTTCGTAGTAGACCGCATCACTAACCAATCGATCCCAAATGTCGGTCGAATCAACCACATTGTAACCTTTGCACTTTGAAATTTCACTAACACCAAAATGTCTCATTGCCCGCTTCCTTTCTTCTTCAACATACCATGCAACCCGTTCCTTGCCGCGTAGTCTCCAAATTGCTCTCACAACTTTTGCTTTCTCAATAGGCCACATAAATTTTCCTACCAAATAAGACATGGGTAAAATTTCACCGATGAATTATCATATTGCCGGAAGTAGAACAAGACATTTAGTGTCATAGAGTGTGGTGAAATTATAAGATTAAAAATAATATAATAATAATGTCAAAAGACACGTATTAAGAAATATAACGAAAAACATTTCAATCACATTTTCTTGTGTTCGATTTAGAGCTATGAATTCCACCCTCTCTCACATATAGTTAACTATGGTTTACTTTTAGAGTTATCTTAATGAATTTTTCATAACCTCTATCCACATTAGCTTAGTAAATATCTTCAAAGTGATCATGTGTATATACAATTGGAAAGAAACTAAATAAGCTCGAAATTCATGCATGAGATCATCGTTTATTTGTCCAAGTATTCTTTTACATGCATGTTTGATAATTAAAACTCTTCAACTATAGAAATCATATTACCAAGACATAATCTTTTTAAACAATAAATACCCAAAAATAAACTGATGTGATTGGGATTAGTACTCTATTCTTTTTATACAACCACAACTAAACAATTAGTAATTTCTTTATGAGGGCAATAAACAATATGAGTCCCCAACCAATTATACTCCTGCAATAACAAGAAGTTAAACATAGGGTTGACTTCATGATATGAAAACATTGTCAATGTAAAGCATGCATTATGTTATGTGTATAGCTTAAATACACATATGATTTACACCTATTAAAATACCAAACAAGAGACACGCTAGATGGCAATCAAAAGTTATGCAAAAGAGAAATAAACACCTCAAATTTTGCCCCACATCTCATCTTTGATAGCTTCGAGGAACTTTCTTCACGAAAAATTTAGAGATCTACAAATTTCCTATCATCGTAAGATAAGGAGGAATTAGGCTATATTAGTCAAGTATGACTTTTGCACAAATAATGAAAATTAACCCGAGTCAACTTACTCATCATAGTAGAAAACATTAACCAACATTAGCTCATTTTGGATTTGCGGTGCGGGTATTTCTTTGTTGGGACCTCTTGGCATTTGTTTTTCTCTATTTCAGGGTGATATCATCATGATTTTCTTGGTGACATAAGTAGGATCTTGTGCTTTCTTCATCTTCATAGTTTGGCATTCGTGAGAATAGGTTGGTTCATCTCCACCGCGTGGACTTTGTGAGGGACGATTGATGCCGTCTCGAACCATCCTTCCCATGCTACTTTGACTTTGGGAAGTTCCTTAGCTACATTTGCTTCCAAAAGATTTCTTTGTCTTGGATTTCTTCTTAGCTTTGCTCGATGCATGATGTCTCTAATAGAGCGAGAATATCACCATCTTAGTAAGAAGCGCGTGCATGTTAAGTACAATCGTGAGCGATCATAATGCTAATAAAAAGCTTTTTAACAAGTACATCAAGACAATTGTCATTGGAACTTTTCACCTGTATGGATATCCATAGCCTAATAAGCATTTCTAGATAGATCCGATATATAATGCATGACAATGATACACAGAGATAGATAAATAAAATATTGCGTACCTGCCAAAACACTATTTTCATCAATAATAGATTTTCATTTCTTTGTTTCCTATTTGGGAAGCAATAATGAAAAATTACTAGGAAATTTGCTTGAGTAAAAATAAAATAATCGATAAGTGTTTAGATCACTTGCATGTGAGGCGAATTAAAATACAAGCATAAAGAAAAAGTGAAAGCAAAGGGACATTTATATAACATCAAAAGTTGATCTCTACTACAAATTGCACCAGATATCTTAGTAGAAAAGTATTAACAATAACAAACCCCAAGGATAACTTTCACCAAAAACATATAATATTTAATGATTTAATGATGCGTCAAACTAACGAGTCTAGTTGAATGTTTACTAGCCATCATCATCATCATTACATTGCCTCGTCATCATCATCATCATTATCATCTAGATCATCATCATCATCATCATGCATTGTGGGATCATCTACGCGCCCCTGGCGTCATGTCAATGAAGAGACACCGGTCGATATGTCGAATCACAAATGTTATTTTTTTATTTTATTTATTTTTTTATTTTTTTGTAAGTTCTTCCATTCCTAATAGAGGCAAGCCTCTATTATTAATTACCCAGACTAAAATCTTAGGAACCTCCGATTAAGGGATCAAGTACAAGTAAAGGCAAGAAAATGTTTTACTTATTATATATATATACACACACACACACACACATAAATATATATACTCATTACATCATTTATATATCAACATATAACTTTATTTATACATATATATATATATATATATATATATATATATATATATATATATATATATATATATATATATCATATATCGCTTAGTTGCTGCATGCCTTGTCACTGCGTTGCCTACATTGCTGCCACTACCAGTACCTCGTCAGCACGTTGTAAGCCTCGCTACCACCTTTTAGATATATATATATATATATATATATATATATATATATATATATATCATTTCCATCTTTTATATATTTTCTAAAATTCTCCTTTTCCTTGAGTTGAACATTCTTGTTATTGCTTTGGAAGGAGTAGTTTTGTTGTTTCTTTGGAATGAATGTTAGATGTTCGCATAAGGCTATGCCTTAATACCAAAGAGGATAACAGTATGTCATTTACTCTCGAAATCAGTATTTGATATATTTGTCTGAGCCATTTTCTTCGTTCATGCACATCCCATAGTCTTCTTCATGTTCTTATCATTGTAGTCACCATCTTTTCCTTAGTTAATCAGCGTCACTGGCATTCTCTTCATCAACCATTGCAGACACCGTTGCTATCCCTTCTACAATCAATCATGCATCTTGCTTAAACTCATGAGATGTCATGACAAAGCTAAACTATCTATGCCTCTCAAAAGAAATACAAAACAATTTTAAAACCATTCATGCTATGCATGGCTAGTGGTGGCATGATTATATGTAATGTGGGGTTGTATTTCCTTCTTCAAACAAAGCTTTTGAAATTATTATTTATTTATTTATTTATTATTATTTTTTTTTTTTTAATGAGTGTGAGTGTGCATACTTCACACAAATAAACTGGGCTCATACCCTGACCATGATGATATTGAGCAACAAATATATTTGATTTACACTAGATCAACAAGCTAAATTATCATTTGGTGTGTTTTTTTTTATTGCTCACTATGTTTAGACGTAACACGAATAGCCACATGCTTCAAGCCACCACCACATTTTCTTTATAGCATGGCCGTCACTTTCTCAGTTCTCCACCCCTATTCATTTCCATTAAAACAATGCTTCTTTCCATCCTTTTTTTTTTTAATTATCAATAATTATCCACATTTCAATAAATGTTAATGGCCCACCATCCATAATGTTTGGATTTTATTAATATATATAACTTCACAATTCGTTTCATTCCCATATGATGGTGGGACCAGTTTTTAAAGTGAATCATGCACGTATGCATGCTAGCATTTCATGCTTCTCAAGTTCTCATCATTTATATATATATATATATGCATGCTTCTCTCTCATCTCACAACACACCTTGCCTACTTCTACATCATATATATATATATATATATATATTTCATGCGAATATGCATACACTGGATCACTTTCACGTGAATATGCATGCACTGGATCACTTTAATATGTCATTTCACAAATTGCCTAGTTATATTTAATGGCAGAACTAGACCAAACTCTTATTGTAACTCTTCGACTGTCACCCTTAACTCCCCGTTATCAACATCAATATACACTGATTTTATTTTATTTTATTTTTATTTTTATATCCTGCTTTCTTTTTTTCTTTCCTTGCCGACACCAAGAGATTTCAAAATCATCATGGAATATATATATATATATATATATATATATATATATATATATATATATATATATATATTTTTGGGCTGATGGACTTTGCACCAATTTCACATCCTTGGTTCTTTGTTGAAATTCTTAGTTCATTTTGGATTCTAAGGATGAGCTTCTTTCAATGCTTCTCGAGCTTCATTTTTCCATTCCAGGAGCAGAGAGCTTGCAACATCACCGGGATGTTTTTGTTGCACCCCTTACATAGATGTAGGTACTTCGATCCTTGACCCGTTTGCGATTGTGTTTTATCACCTGCAGTGAACCAGTGCACAATGCCATTGATCTCAATGAAGCTCATTCCAGGAACCTTCTGAATCACTCTATTCTTCACTAGCATCCGGAGATCATCAGCCTCAGTGTGTCTCTGGGAAGCTGCAAACATGTTGGACAACAAGGTGTGGACAGCAACATGTCTACTCTTCCGCGTTTCCCATACACGTCAATCAAAGTAGTGTTCAATTTGAGAAGATGGTCCTTATAATTATCAGCAAAGCTTGTTGTTTTGATGAAATGGGTGTGGAGCCAGCGACTGACTGTGAGGTTTTCGGTCTGCGAGCATGCTGAGAGGAGCGAGCACATACTGACACGGTTGAGCCATACCATGTGCACACCATCAAACAAACATCTCACCAAGGAAGCCTAAAGCATCTCTGGAACGTCCTGCTTCGATGGAAGCCTTTATCATAAATGTCCAGGTGGCGTCATTCCTTTGAAGCATTTTATCAAGCACCTCCTGCCTGCTTCTCAAACCTTTCCACTAAAGCATGCCAGTGAGGATGATTTTCCAGGAGACAATCGTAGGGTCCTTCATCTCTTTGAAAAGCTTCCGGGCTTCATCTATTCTGCTGGACTTGGCATACATATCCATCGTAGCATTGCATGATGCGGTAGTGAATGGGAGGCCGAGGTTGAAGAAGAGAAGGTGCGCGGTGTCACCAAAGAAGTTGTCAGACAAACGCGCAGACGCCGAGAGGAGCGCAATGAGGGTGACCTCGTTTTCGTCTCTTTTTCTCCGTTTTTTTCATCTTCTTTTTTTTATATTCTTTGGCCCGGGATCTCTTCGTTCGTCTCCTTCACCTTCTTCTTCTTCATTCTTCGTCTTCCTCATCTGGCCCTCTTCTCTTCTCCATCTTTTGATCCGCGAGCTTCTTCTTCCTCCGTTCTTCCTCTCCCAAAGCCACCTCCTCCGAGAGAAAACCAGAGTCCTCTTCTGTTCCTCTTCTTCTTTCCTTTTCTTTTCTTCATATCAGTCTCCGCCTCCTCTCTGTCATCCAGGAAGTCCACCAATGGCCCGCACAGCAACAACGGCAGCAACAGCACAGCAACGATAGCGACTTCAACATATATATATATATATATATATATATATTTTTACGACAGTGGTCATCATCGCCTCGATCCTTCTGCTTTCTCCGAGACCTAATGTCACCTTCGTCGCCGGTCGATCTCTTTCTCTGACAGCAACACAGCAGGAAAGAAACATCAACGAGGACAGCATGCGGCAATAATAACAAGGAATGATGGCGTCAGGCAACAATAGCAACGACGGCGGCAACAAAGATGGCAACAGGCAGCAACAACGGCATTTGGATTTTTTTCTTTTTTTTTATGTAGATATATATATAAGAGGAGAGAAAGACCTTCTTTTTCTTTTCTTCTTCTTCTTTCTTTCGCCTTCTTCAGATCTTCCTTCCCTCTCCTTCGCCTTTTTTCTTTCTTCGCCTCCTTCTCTTCTCTCCGTCCTTTTATAAAGGCCGGGTCGGTGTGCGGACGTGGGACAATCGTGAGGATGGTGGGCGGTTGTGAAGACAACGGATTGATCGTGGGGGGCCACGACGAAACATAGAGATTTTTTTTTTAATTTTTTTTAATATTATTATATTTATCATTATATATTATTATCATTATGATATTATATATATATATATATATATATATATATATATATATATATATATTAAGAAAATTATTTTATATATATTTATATTTTATTTTGTAATATTTTTTTTTATATGTTTCACTAATTAGATTTATTTTATTTATTTTATTATATATATAGTATTTGAGATTTTTTTTTATTTTTTTATTATTTTTACTATTTTTATTTATTTATTTATCTCTTATGTATATTTTTATTATATATATGTATTATTTCTTTATTATATATTATCACTTTATTTGATTTATTTCATTTTAATTTAAATTATTTTTATTATTTTATTATTTTTATTATTTTATTATTTTTATTATTATTATTTTTTATCTGATTTCATTTATATTATTTTATTATATATATTGTCTTTATCTAATTTGATTTTGATTTGATTTATTTATCTATTTATTTATTAATTTATATATTACCAGATTATTTATTTTAATTATATATATATATATATTTATCTGAGTTGATTTATTTATTTCTTATTATATATTTTTTTTATTTATCTTATTATATATGTATATATACATTTTATCATTTGATTTATTTGATTTTATCTTTTATCTTATTTAAAATAATAATAATAATAATACTATTATTATTATTATTATTATTATTATTATTATTATTATTTATTACTCATTATATATATATATATATTTGCCTCGAGATATGTGCTCTCAGCTGATCTTGAGAATTGGATAACCTTAAGATATATGGTTTCAACTGATCCTGAGATTTGGGTATTTTAGACCGCCTCGAGATCTGTGCTCTCAGCTGGTCTTGAGATATATGTATTTTGGATTGCCTCGAGATTGGTGCTCTCGGCTGATTCTGAGATTTTAATATTTTAGACAGCCTCGAGATCGGTGCTCTCGGCTGGTCTTGAGATATATGTATTTTGGATTGCCTCAAGATTGGTGCTCTCGGCTGCTCTTGAAATTTGAATATTTTGGATCACTTCGAGATCGGTGCTCATAGCTGATCCAGAAATTTATGTATTTTAAATATTTTGGATCGCCTAAAAAACGGTGTTCTTGGCTGATCCTGAGATTTAAGTGTTTTAGACCGCATCGAGATCTGTGCTCTCGGATGGTCTAGAGATTTGTGTATTTTGAATATTTTGTTTAAATTAGGAAATACATTATTATTATTATTATTATTATTATTATTATTATTTATTTATTATTATTTTTTTATATAAACAAAAATTTTCTCATCACTCCTAAGAGAGTCAATGGCATAAAACAGGGTTCATGAGCTCAAACAGAGTTCTAAGGGTTTTGAAATTTCCTCATCACTCCTAAGAGAGTCAATGGCCTCAAATAGGGTCCATGAGCTTAAAGAGAATTTTGAAAGGATATTCAAATTTCCTCATCACTTCTAAGAAAGTCAATAGCCTCAAATAGGGTCTATGAGCTCAAAGAGAGTTCTAAGGGTCTTGAAATTTTTTTCATCACTCATAAGAAAGTCAATGGCCTCAAATAGGGTCCATGAGCTCAAAGAGAGTTTAAAAAGTTTAAAATGTCTTCAAACCTGCAAATTTACATAAATGCCCCTAGGTAAGAAATGAATCTCATAATTTAATTATTATTTTAGCCAAAATTTCCCCTCTATAAATTTTTCCCCTCTTTTTTTAGCCAAAATTTCCCCTCTATAAATTTTTTTTTATATTGAGAAACCTTTTTCTTCTCTTTTTTTCTTCTCTTTTTTTTTCTTTTTTTTTTTGCATGGAATTTCATAAGGGCATGATGGGCATCTACCTCTTTGAACTTGACCACGCTTTTAAGGCACGCCTCGAGATTTGTGCTAGGGTTATGAACATTGTCTTGCTTGCCATGGATGAAGTAATCAAAACTGAAGGGGTTATTACCGGACTCCAACGATGCCTGGTTGATTTCTTAGGTTTTGACAGGGTAGCAATGGCGGCATAAGCCATATATCATCACCACCACGTTGTCCTACTTTTCATCCTTAACTAGGGTAATGATGGTGGCATAAGCCATATATCGTCACCACCACGTTGTCCTCCTTTTCATCCTTAGCTAGGGTGATAACGGCGGCATAAGCCATATATCGTCACAACCATGTTGTCCACATTCTCATCCTTTGCTTTTTTTCACCTTTTTTTTGTGATGGTGTTCATAGTGAGTGAAAGTGAATAGCATGCATATACTCTTGTCTATGTGCATGATTTAAAATAAAAATATGCAAAAAGACTGGTCCCACCAAGAGACTAGCATTATTAATGAAAGATTTTTTTTTTATGGCATGGGCATAAGGTGTACAACCGGAACACATCTTATATATTTTGTATAGAGTTTCATCTATCATATTAAGATGACATTTTTTCTACGAAATTTTGCATGGGATTAAAATTAGCAACCAGGACATATATGTATATATTTTGCATGAAATTTCATCTACCTTATTAAAATCTTTTTCATGACATCTTGCATGGATTCAACCAAATCAGAACATATATATATATATATATATATATATATATATATATATATATATATATATATATATATATATATATATATATATATATATATTGATGAGATTTTATAAGATCATCTACCTCCTTGAAGTGATGAACTTTTCAAGGCTTATGAATGGTTTTTTGCTTGGCGTGTGTAAAGGGGGCATCACCATTGTCGGGCATCTCCACAGGACCCTTCTTCATTTTTATCTTCACAAGAGGAGTTTCTCGTTGAGGCCTTAGATGGAAGATGATGACGCTCAGACAATCATTGGCTGGGAATCCTCCACTTTGCAGGCCTTCAAAAACATGACAAGGCTCATAATGTTGTTGTGCACATAGGAGCTAAGGTTGTTGATCATGTACAGAAGCTCGGATTGCGCAATGAGATGCATCATGTGAGAAATAGCATGACGCCGACGAGCTTCGCAAGGAGTTTTGCATCATCATCCATCCCACCCATCTGCATAGCATCATATCTATTCTGCTATTACCCTTCTTCATCTCCTTTTTTTTATTTTTATTTTTTTTTGGGACCTAATCATACTCAATCTCTTCTTCTTCATACATCAAACTTCGTAGCAGCACCAATATCATCATTTCCAGCATCTCTTTATTCGTACCAGCCAGAAATCAGTGATGAAGAACTGTGTACCATCACCACCATGGCTCTCTCTTTCTTTCGGTAATGGCATTCAAAGAGAGAAGGAAAAAGTGGCAGAGGAAATTAACAACACACATGCGTACGTGCTGCCTACTTGTATGCAAAGAGGTAACAACGAAGAGGAGAGCGGCGTGCTGAGGTAGCAAACAAGGTCACCGGCAATGCCGCGACCACCACTACAACTGTCTTCTTCATGGACTCTTGGAGAGAGAGAGACAGAAAGAACATGATGAGAAAGAGATAGATGGAAAGAGAAAGTAGGAGAGAGCATGCATCCTTCCTTCCCCACATACATGCATGGTTCATTAAGAAAAACCTAGGATGAGTCCCACCATGGAAAAAATATCCGGTTAAATTTGGGGTTCTGAGGTCGAAGAAGAGAGCCAATATTTGGATATCAAGAAGAGATTGCCTAGCAAGCAAGAGAGAGTTTCTTAGAGTGAGAGAAAGAACTTGGAGAAAAGCATGAAGAAGCATGGAAGAGCTCCCACGTGCATGATTTTTATACCTTCATCCTCTTCACCCGAGTCCCACATCAAGAGAGAGAGCCTCTCATCCATGCATGGCCCTCCTGAATTTTTCCTTCTTTTTTTCTTTTTGTACCGCCAGTCCCACCATGGAAGAGAACATGGAATCCTCCTTTCATCCTTCTCCTCCCCCATCTTTACATGCTTTCTTCTTTTTTCAAAAGCCAAGGATCCGGGCCGACCATGTAGTTGACATTTTTTAAACCAAAAATCTCCAATATTGGGATTTTTTATTTATTTATTTATTTATTTTTAAATTTGAATTTGATTATCATTATCCGAATAGGAATCAATTTTTTTATTTAAATTCAAATTTTAAATTTATTTATTTTTTTAATCCGAATTAGGATTAAATTCGAGTTTCTATTATTTTTTTATTATTATTATTTTAATTGATCACCATCAAATTTTATTTAAACTCAGACTCAATTTTTTAGTCTGATTAGAAATAGAATCGGGCTTTTATTAATATTAAAATCCTCCTCTTTCAAACATGGATAAGCCCAAAATTTTGTTTATATCTAAACATAAATCATTATCCATCAACTTTATTTAAACTCAAATTTAATTTTCTTATCCAAGTAGGGATAATGCTTGCAATTTTATTCAAATTAAAACCCTCTTCTTCATTTTTTCTATATAAACAATCTCTTTGAAGAAATGTAGTTTTAACATCTAACTACTTAAGTTGCAAGTCTAATGTAGCACACATCACCGGGACTAATTAAACTATCATGAGTCAAACCACAGGTGAAAATATTTCGTTGAAGTCAATTCCATCTTTCTAAGCATTTCCTTTCACCGCCAATCTAGCAGGATAATGATCTAATTGATCATCACTATTGTGCTTGATCTTGTAGACCCATTTGTTGTCAATGGATTTTTGCCCTTGTGGTAATGACACTAGTTCTCATGTCCTATTTTTATGAAGAGCTTCAATTTCTTCTTGCAATCTTGTTATCCACTAAGATGCATCTGAATTGTTCAATGTTTCTTGAAGATTTCATGACCCTCCATCCTCAATTATAAGATAATATGCAATATTGCCCTCCATAATATAGTTAGAATGCCAACTTGATGTCTTATATAAGCTAGCCATCAAACTTCTGGAACTTCAAATTCAGTTGACTCTTATACCTCGTGCTCTAGTGTAGCTTCAGCTTTTTTTTTCTACCAAAACTATTATATTCTTTGTGCTTTCTTCTGAAGTGCTATCACCTTCTGTTTGTTCTTGTTCTTTGTCTTCTATGAAGGTAACACCCCTGCTGATAATAACTTTGTGGGCAGTGAGATCCCACAGTCGATACCCCTATGCTCCATCAGCATATCCCAAGTATATACATTTCTTGGATTTTGTATCTTGTTTTGTAGTTTCTTTGGTATTGTACATCACATACACAAGACTTCCAAAAATATGAAGGTTTGAATCGTCAACTGGCTTAATAGTCCGTATCTCTATCGGTGCCTTCAACTCAGTTGCACTTGATGGAGTGTGATTTATCACATAATAGACGATATTGATCGCTTCTGCCATAATTTTTTAGCTAGGCCTGCAGGTCCCATTATTACTCTTGTTCTTTCCGACAAAGTCTTATTCATTTGCTCTGTCACTCCATTTTGTTAAGGAGTGTATGTTGTAGTGAATTGCTTACCTTCCAGCTTGCAGAATTCATCGAATTCATTTGTAGTGTATTCTCCTTCACTGTATGTCCTCAAACACTTGATCTTCTTGTCATATTCAAGTTCCACCTGTGCTTTGTAAAATGTAAAGTCTTGAAACACATCTACTTTCCTTTTGATAGGATACACCCAACATCTCCTCGAATAGTCATCAATAAATGATACAAGATAATTTGCTCAGCCTAGGGATG
The DNA here is from genome assembly GCF_009730915.1 of Dioscorea cayenensis subsp. rotundata. NCBI lineage: Eukaryota > Viridiplantae > Streptophyta > Magnoliopsida > Dioscoreales > Dioscoreaceae > Dioscorea > Dioscorea cayenensis. The sequence goes on from NC_052484.1 coordinate 9,028,727, forward strand.
TAACTGGTGCTTGCCACACATCAAAGTGAACCAATTCTAGAATTGTCTTGCTTCTAGAATTAGATTTGTTGAAGTTCAATCAATGTTGCTTGCTCACAATGCAATGTTCACAAAAAGGTAGTGTTACCTTTGTGAGACCTTGAAGTAGATTTCTCTCTTCTTCATTCCTTGCTTTGACATGTGTCCAAGTTTCATGTGCCATGTCATTGTGCATCTTTCACTTGGACTACTTGTGACAACTGAAGCTTCTCCTTCTTACAAAGTTTCTCCTTTCAACATGTATAAATTTGTAGTTTCTTGTCTCCTATCATACATACAAGCACACCTCGAGTTACCTTCATGGTCTTGTTCTGGACTTCAGTATTGTAACCAAGCTCATCAAATAGCCTTATAGATGATAAGTTCTTCTTTAGGTCCTCCACATGTCGAACTTCTTCAATAGTCCGAACAGTGCCATCATACTTCTTTAGTTTGATTGGGTCAATATCAACAATCTTCAGAGCATGATCATTACAACTATACACAAATCCCCCAGAGATAGGTTCATAACAATGAAACCATTCTCTTTGGGAGGTCATGTAAAAAATAACTACTGAATTGAGAAGCCACACATCATCAAATATTTTCCCTATAGTTGTTGCTGCTTCACACACCATGGCATCTCCATCATCTGAAGTGTTGCAACATTTCCTTAAGGATTGGAATCTTTTTTATTTAGACTCTAACAATCCTTCTTCAAGTGGCCTTTCTTGCCACAGTGATAGCACTTGAAAGTCTTTTTATTCCTTGATTTTAATTTTTAGTGATTGTAGCTTCCACTGGGGTCACGTTCTATTGATCTTCCTCTTATCACCATCAAGGCCTCCGCTTGTTGAGAACTTGCTGACCTACCTTCCTTGTTCTTGTGTCGACTCTCTTCCTCCAGAACAACACTTGCAATGTCATTGAAACATTGTTTATTAATTTGATGACAAGTTGATCATATGAACCTAGTAGACTTTAGAGTAGAAGTTCTGCATGTTCACCTGACTCTACTTTGTGTCCCGTTGATGCGAGTTAGGAAAATAGACTATTCAATGTATTCAAGTGCTCCATCACTGAAGTGGATTCCACCATATGCAAAGTATAAGGTTTCCTCTTAAGGAAAATCATATTGTGGAGTAACTTAGCTTCGTATAACTTAGTGAGGTGATCACATATCTCTTTCGTCATCTTCTTCCTTGCTATACTTGATAGAACTCCCTCAGCAAGCGCCAGATGAAGATTTGCAATGGTGTTTCCTTCCATCTCATTCAACTTGTCATCTTTGACCTCAGCTGGTCTTTCACTGATGGCCACCAAGCAATTATTATTCCTCAAGATTGCCTTCAACTTCAATTTCCACAACGAGAAGTTACTCCTATTGAATTTCTCATTCTCATATTTTGCCGCCATTACTTCTATTACAAATTGTTTCAAGAGAAATAATCAGTTCTTTCAATGGATGAATAATAATCTAACTTATTTTCTGATGTAGAGGATCCACTTACAGTGGCAACAACAGAGCATACGATAAGTAGATATACACACCCAAATCTATCTTTAATACCGCTTGTTATGAAAATGTAAGACCAAATAAAGCAGAGTCACAGCAAAGAAATGAAAATAATGCTGAAAAATAAAATACACACAGATATTAGGTGAAAAACCCTAAATACCTAGGGTAAAAACTATGGGCAAAGATAGAAGAATTTATTAAGTGAAAAAATTTTGAAATTAAAATCTCTAATAATAAATAGAAAAATAGTACTCTCTCTTATATTGGGAGAATAATACTAACTCTAATATATATATATATATATATATATATATATATATATATATATATATATATATATATATATATATATATATTTTCTCTCACCTTCTCACTTTTCCCTCACTCTCATTTTCTCTTTCAATTAGTGTAATGAGAGTTTCATTCCTCATGACTATTTATAGGTAAAGTTGGATAAGATTAAAGAGTTTAAACTATTGATTAACTCTCATAATCTCACTCACCAACCAAAGGTAGGTATAGTCATTATTGACAAGCCAAACCTCACATGTGCGCAACCATCATCCAAAATGTTTAATTTTAACGACAAATGTGTTGAAGTATGAACTCTATACTTGAGCACGCTCTAGATGTGGCTTGTCCACATTTAGCCAAAAAAAATAAATAAGTAAATAATTTTATACATACCTTCTAATAAAGGTTTTTTAACATGCATGTAAACTAATATAGGTAACATGCGCGCATAAGTGTGAATTATATATTTATACTATAATATTTTAAACAAACATATTTATTATAATGTCCTTCATACTAGTAACTTCATAACTTCATATTTATGGTATTATTTTCCAAGGTTGTCAAACCCGGCCCGGGCAATGACCCGGCTAAGCCCAAGGGTCAAGGATCAATGAGTTCGACCGGATTAAACCGGAGTTGAACCGGGATCACTAATAAAATATAAAAAAATATTATAATAATTAATAATTAGCAAATATAATATTAAAACTATATTTATAATATAAAAAACTACTCAAATTTGATATTTAAATTGTTAAATGACCTTATATACAGTAGTGTTTTCTAATTATGTGATTTATTTTTATATTTTTTTTAAATATTTACAAATTTAATATATTAATATATAATTATCGAACTTCTCTCGGCGTTATTTATTTATTTGTTTGTGTATTGGTTGATTTTGTTAAAATAAATAAGAAATTTAATTTACTAAATTCTTATATCTCAATTGAGTTTTTATTTTGTTTTAAATTTTCTTATATTTTTTATTTAATTAGAATACTTTGTTTTTATATTTTATAATAAAATGACACTCATTTATTGTTTTATTTTCTTAATAAATTTAAATTTTAGAAAGTATGTACATAACATATTAATAGATTTAGATTTTATTTTTAAATGTTAATTTTTGTTGGTATATTTATGATATATATATATATATATATATATATATATATATATATATATATATATATATTGTAATTCTATTTATTGATTATAAATTATAAATTAATATTAATAAATATACACGATTTTGTGGTTTTTAATGAGAAAATAATAATAAATTATTAAATATGGTAAAAAAAATTTAAACATTGTGACCCAATTGACCCGGCCGGGTTAACGGGTTCCTGGTTGAACCGCCGGGTCACCGGGTTAACACCGGGTTTTTTCATACTCAGTTCAATGGGGTAAATCCAGGCCGGCCACATGGCCGGTTCTCGGTTTTTCTGGTTGAACTGGCCGGACCGGTCCGGGTCTGACAACCTTGTTATTTCTTTGTTTATTTTAGGTTTCAAGAGATCTGAAATTTATCCTTTTATTATGAGCATGAGGGTATACAATAACGCTCGTGATTTGTTTATTTTTTAAGTTAATTTAAAGTATATTGAAAATATATAAAAAAAAATATAAATCATAAATTAATATACAAAAAGTACAATACAAACAGAGAATACAAGCTGACTAACTAGCTGATGCAAAGGTCTTGCAAATAATTAGATAACTATGGTTATTTATTTATAGATATAAAAGAAAAAAAGGGGGAGTCCTTTAGTTTAGGAGCCCTTAAGAGAGAGGGGGGCATGCCACAGGACATCGATAGCGATAAATACTCCGGCAAATCAAAATAGCTAAATCAGTTTGTCTTGCGGTTGCTCTTCAGTCATTTGGAAATAAAATTTGACAATATTATCTCTAGTAAACCCTTGGGATTATCAACATGAACCCAATGACCAGAGTTTGGAAGAACATGGAGTGAAACCTTTCCCTCATCAAACCGTTCTTCCTTCTCGGTCAGGCTTGATAGCTTTTGAAGTATATGCTCATCCCATCTATCGCTGTTCTCGGCCCGCACAATTTCAATCTTCACATCCTTTGGAGGGTGCTCCAACAGAGACCAATAGCTCTTTTCCCTGCAATCAGAAAAACCTTGGTTCCAAAAACAAGCACTTGACACATCTAATTCTGACATGTTCTAAAGCTACAAATCTTACCTGTAGGAATTGAACATGTCGATAGCAGCTTGAAGATCAAAAGCCCAGGTATAGTGTTCACCAGATTTCTTTACGTTGCTCCCAATCCACTCGGAGAGTGACCTCGAAAATCCAAGTTGGATCATATGGTCAACAACCCACCTGGTTAAGAGCACAGCATATAGGAAGAACACGATTTAATCACCTCATTGAGATCATGGATTCAAATTTTAACTATCTAATGTTCAACAAGCTCTGCTTTCTTTCTTTAGCACTGGAAAACAGTACAGGAAGACTTGAAAAGACATCAATGTCTGCTATTAAGAATGTTGGCAAATACATAATCTGCAACAAAACTTTAACAATGTGAAAGTGCATTAAAAAAATCATAGCATAAAATATATTCAAGGAAAGAATAGAAAAATTAAAAATAATGGTAGATTAGCTTGTATAAGTATAGCAAATGCCTCACATTTATGTCGCAATAGAAAATGGAAGTTCTGCCAAAATACAGAAGGCAGCCTGAGACCAATTGCAACAACTAATGCAATCCTTGATATAAACAGAAATGTAGCTACAACCAAAGTATGCAGAGTTGCAAAAGATAGTGCTTAGGATCACATTTAGCAACACATTTTATATACTAAATAATAATTTTATCAAAGTCCAAGGGAAGTGAAAATTTATGTATACAAAGAGAAAGCTGATAAATATAACCGGAACACTAAGACCAATTGGCAACAACTAATGCAATCCTTGATACAAAGAGAAATGTAACCACAAACAAAACATGCAGGGTGCAATAGGAACATATTTAGGCAAAAATTCTATAAATGAATGAATAGTTTTATCAATCAAATGAAAATTCATATATAGAGGTAGCTGATAGATAAGAAGTTACAAAATTTCTCGTTTATAAAGTCCATATTAGATAGATAGATCATGCTTGATATTTGTGAAAATTATTACCCTATAAAAAAAAACAATTAGGAAAATCTTGAACAATCCATAGAAGGGTTAGCTGACAATTTTATTGGGCATGGTTCAACCTTTTCAAACCAAGAACTCAAAAGATGAAAGGTTGTTTTTGAAAGATGACTAAGGCATTGTTATAATTCTCACCTGTTGAATTTTGTAAACAAATGACTTGAAGGTTCGATAAGTATCCTTGTATAAACTAGCCAACTATGGCGGATCAGATTATGTAGAACTAGTTCAAATATAGAATTTATTTGTCATGACATGACACATGAAATTTATGCTTTAGTTATACATTGCTCTTTCAAAATCATAAGGCCCACTGTTTGCATAAATAATGCTCATTATCATTTGGATGATTTTGACTTATCATTTTTTAACATCACAAAAGATCCTCCCCAAATAATCAGCAAAAGGAAAAAATATCCCAACATCAAAAGCACAAGAGAGACAGACAATGAGAAGATAGACAAAACAAAGGAAAGACATAAATACAAAATCCACGCAAAGATGCTTTGGTTAGACAGCTTCTCAGCAAAATTTTGGGCAAAATACTTAATTTTCTTGAAATCAAAATCCATCTTACAAGATAAGTTCATCAATTTTAACATGCTGTAATAGTAAAAGAATAATCTGTGCCAAAAAGTTTTCAACTAGATCAAACATTATAATTGGGGGAAAGGGAGGAAAATTGCTTACTTTCGTGATAGTAATGAGGAAGGCAGGCTCTGCAAAGTTTGCAAGACTTTTTCTACTTCATCACCACCATTGCTTTTTACTTGTCCAGAGTCTGAATCCAACACCCATAGCTGTTCTGCATCAAGATTAAGAGGCATTAAATAATGATGAACTCAAGAAAATGCATTCCATGAATTTCAATGAGAAAATAAAATTCAGACAAAATATGATGTCAACTACAGGAAAATGTTCCAATCCTTTTACTGATAGAAAAATTTCTTGAAAGCTTTAAGATTCATGGCCAAGAAACATCAAGCAATTGAACTTCCTATAGAAAAGATGAGCGTTAATGCCAAAACAATCAACAGTTTCATGGTTAATAACCTTGTAATAATTAGCATTTTTTTTAAAAAAAAAAGGAAATGCAAAGTTTTGCAAACAAAATGTTATTCTAGAATAGTTAGCAACAGTGACTATTGCACACAGCTGATATCAACTAAGCAATCAATATTTAAAAGTCTAACCTATTCTACTCCGAATTAAAGAAGATAAATTTCCTTATGTCACAACGATGTATAATCTGTTATCCCCACATTGATCATTAATATACATTTAAAAGTAATATCAACACAACAAAGCCTGAGGCAATGAAAGTAATATTGAATAATACAAAGCACCTGCTTGGGTAGAACCGCCGAATCTCCATAGTCTCCACGAGCACAACTGGCAATGAATTCCAATCCCACCTTACCACCCATGGAATGGCCTATGACAACTTCAGGCCATGCCCAGCCATGATGTTTCACCAGATTAGACAAATCTTTTGCTGCATTAACCATATCATGTGGAGGGTCAAACCCCTTTAAACCAGCTGATCTCCCATGATTCCTCAAATCCACAAGAACCATCCTCCACTCTGTGGACAAAATTAAGAACCCCCCTCAATCCAAGCAACTAGTCATCAATTCTAAACAATACAAATGCTCAAAATTCTTCAAGCTGCATCAAGCTAAACGATAGAACCCCACAATGTCCACAAAGATACTACATCCCTTGTCAACACAAAAGCAAATATATGACACTAGATTCAATAAAAAAGAAATCGATGTAATAAATGCAGAAAACCATCAAGACGCTAGCCATCAATTCAAAACAATAAAAATATCAAATTTCTTCAAATTCAATCAAATTCCATAGGAACTCCACAAAGAGATACTAAATCTTTGACAAAAAACAATATGAAACACCAGATTCTATTGAAATTAAAACAGAAATTAATGTAATAAACCAAAAGAAAACAAAAAGGAGAAACTTTTACAGGAAATGCAATACCAAATCAACGCGGAAGAAAGGAAAAGACAAAGATTTACTAATCACCATTAGAAGGAGAAGATTTTTGGAGCTCCAAGAGGAGATTTCGTGAAAAGGTCATCCAATTCCGGCCGGATCCCAACAAGCCGTGGAGTACAAGAACTGTAGAATCGTAGGGCTTCTCGGAAGCTTGGATCTCTTGGCACGCCAAGGTCTGGAGAGATTGAGACAGAGATCTCAAGGAGAGAAGCCATGGAGATTGGAAGCTGGAGAAAGGTAGACGAGATAGAAGACAAGAAGAGTTTCGGAGAACCGTCGCCATGCCAAATTATTGTGCTAATACTTCCACACAATTAAATTGCGTTCTTCACGGAGGAAGTACATTATTTCCGATGTTAGTATGTGAGACATTAAAAATCGGTTTCATTTCACTTGTTGCCACAAATATTTGATAAATTATATCATTATAGCCACAAATTTTTTTTCCATGTCAGCTAAGTCACCGAAAATAGGCTCTAAACATACTTTTATGGCCACAGGTACTACTAGAGAAAAATTATGTGACCATCCGGTTACAAAAAAAACATTTGTAATCACAGAATATAAGTTACAAACATTTGTGGTCACCAGTGAAATAAACCTTAAAAAATCTCAAATTCAAAGACACTTGAAATATGGGTGATATATGTATTTGGAAGATGGAGACTCTACAAGGATCGCCTGAGTACAAATGTGGAAAGAGTCTATAAGTCTTAAGAGGGTAAGCTGGAAGAATCTGCCAAGGGTATGTTCATGATGAAAAGTTTAGAAGATTTCTTTGAATAAATTTTAAAGAAAGAAAGTTAAAAATTTTTATTTAAAAAAAAAAAGACAAGTGAAACTTAAATGAATCTTTTATATGAAAATAGTTATTCTAACTGGTATAAGGAATAAGACAAACTGGAGAGCACCAAACAATCCCCGGTAGAGGACAGAAGGTCCGTTTAGGGGAAAAAGAGTGTGGAGGTAAGTCTTGACTCTGAAAATTGGAATAATTATACTCTCACATATTAAGAGAAATTCATGATGCTTGGTTACTAAAACAGCTTGACTGTTCTTATATCAAGATAAGTGAAACTTCAGAACTTTAAAAACCCACAAAAAAATAAAAAAAAAACCAACAAAAACCAAAAACAGAATTTTTACTTTCAATAAATATGGATCAAGTAAATTAATTTGCCAAGGTTAATCTTCTATCATATTACATGTTATAGATCTTGTTGTTTCATAAGTATTTCCTTGCTTTCTCTTATTTGTTGAAATTTTATTTCATTGCAAAAATAGTAATTAAATTTAAATTATACAAAGTAGAGCTAGCATGTAAATTTTATTTTCTGCAAATTTTATTTTAGTAAATTTTTTTCCAGCAAAGTAGTATTAAATAATCTAAAATATTTCTCCGCAAAAAATATAAAAAACAAAGAAAACAAAATAATTAAAAATATAAATCAAACAACAAAATCAACTAAAATCAAGAAAATAACAATTAAATATTATAAAGTAAGAAAAATAATCAAAATAATAACAAATAATAAAAATCAACCATAAACAAGTAATAATGAAAGAAATAAAAACAAAAGAGCAATAAAAATCAATCAAATCAAATCAATTAATGAATCAAATCATTAAGAAACTAGTAGAAAAAATAATCATAATACAAAAATACCATCACCAACAACAAACCCTTCTTGATAATCTTTGGGCTAACAAAAACAATTCTCATTTTCTTTAAGCAATGAAAACACTTAGCCAGTATTTCCAAGGGATCCTGTCCATCCTAACCTAATCTTTACACCTAGATCCAATCTTAAATTTCATACTACCAATATCCTAGATCACAACAATAAACCATTTTTAATAACCTTTGGGCTAACAGAAACAATTCTCATTTTCAAGCAATAAAAACACTTAGCCAGTATTTCCAAGACCAGAATGCAAAGCCCAACCAAATCATTCCATATAACCCCACATCACATCAACCACAATCAAAAGTTTATTCCCCACCAGCTGTTGGTATCTCATCCAAGTGAAGTAAAGGTTATGGGGGCGGAAGTTTTAGCTTAAAGAAGAGAGAGAGATGTATGAGAGAACAAGGAATGTAAGAACAAAGGAGAGAGTTGTAAACAGAGGGACTTCTTTATTTAGATTGGGATGGCAAGGGATGCTCTAAGGATACAAGTGATGAGGATTAGTGTGGTAAGGATACTCACACCTTACAAACTAAGGGGCTTTATATAGGCTCCAAAGACTTAACCTTTAAGTAACTAAACCCAAGGTTAACTAACTTAACCATGGTTACAATAGTTGACAAGACACTTACCAAACCACTCACAAAACCATGGGCAAGCCCAAGGTTTTACAACAGTAAAGAGTACTATCTACAGTACTGCTACAGTCATAAACCTATTTTACACACCAAATAAAACAAACTTCGACTCCTTTACATATTAAAACAAACAAATACTGCTTCACTCCTCCAAAATGTTGAAATCTAGGTCAGTGAGGAATCTGGGATAGTGGAGATTTTCTTAGTCTTCCATCATGTTCACTAGATTTTGTTCAGCAATGTCATCCAAGCCTTCTGGAGATCCTTCTGGACTTGGTAGCGTTAAGATATCAGCCAGTATATTCAATCTTGAATAATCTACAAAACGATATTCTCTTGCCCATGCGTAAATCTTCTTCATATGGAGTTTAGTGGCTGGCATTTGTGAAATAAGATCTGAGAATGGGCAGTACATAGGGAACATGTATTGGTCAACATATACCTTTAGCACTTTTGTTTCCAGCACCATTTAGCATCTTTGGTTGTCAGCAATGGTAGGGCAAGTTCTTTTCTAGCCAGTGGAGATTGCACATGCTCGCCATAACTTCATTTGTCTTTAGATATCTCCTGGAATAATAATATCTTTAAGTCTGATGGGAGTTATCCTTTCTTGTTCAGGCTTATGATGTCGGAGAATAGTTATCTTGATATGATGTCTTGCTTCATCGGGATAGCCTTCATCATAACAAGGAGGGATAGAATTTAATTCTAAATTTAGGTACCCATCAATTTGTGGTCCAAGAGCTTTGAAGAATTTGTGGAGTAGATGTATCAGCTGCCAGTATTCATTTAAGAAATTTGCCTACTCAGGGCTTGCCAGCATAATTTGGGATAGGTATCCATGTTTGAAGAGATCGATGGATTTTATCTATCCATTGGGACATGTCTAGAGAACATTTTATTGCAGTGAATCCTTCTTCACACTAGCATCCTGCATCTTTGTGTGCTAATTCTCTAAACACATTTCCTGCTATTACGAATCCTGCAGGAAGGATTTCTTCCTTTCCTAGCTGTCTTAACACTTATTGTTCAAAGATAAACTGATCATATTGTATTGTCATCACTTTCTTGAAGATGATCTATTTTACTTCTTTAATTGGTTCAGGAAATAACTCAAATTTCTCCATTCTTTGCCTTATTTCTTCTATCATGATTTTCTTCATGTCTTTTGCTTCTTTTGTAATTTCTTGAAGTTGAGCTTAGATCTTGATTATTTCTTCAGTTTTTTGAGATATTTCAATTTCCAATATTTTGATTTTCTTTTCTTTTTCTACCATGTAATCTAGTGTTTGGGGTTTTAGAGAGAATTTGACACTGGGCATTTCTGGTAATGGTAAATGTGGTAGATTTTGGGGTTTTTCATTTGTTTGGTGGAAAAATTTTGCTAAAGAGTGAAATAGTGGAATTAGATTTTTTGGGTCATGTCTATTGGCCCAAAGATTGTCTAGAAGAACATGTTATGACAAGTTTAGGTTTGCTTAAGTTCTGAATCTCAAGGTTGAGGTTGGAGGAAATATTGTAAGGTTTAGTTGGGGTTCAAGAGAAGGTTGTTGGTTGTAAAAGCTTTTACCTACCATTTCTGCAAAAAACAAACTTGTTAGTTTTAATAGATGTACATGCCTTGCATGTATTTGGGGTATTTTAAAGATAGCTAGGTTTTCACCATAACAAGAGATGCGTATGGACCTACTGCTTTTTATAGCCACAGCTCTTATTATCCAGATGAACAAACCTTTGTCTGCTATTTTTCTACAAGGGACTTGGTTACATAGTTCCCACAATTAAAGAAAACACAAATAAATCTATTGGCTTTGCAGTCACAGTTTTCTCTAATGCGAATGGATGAACTATGAGGTAAGGCTCAAATTACATGTTTCCCAAAGAGATAAGAACACTGGGGATTCAGTTGATTGTGAATCTTCAATTCCTAGATTTAAATAGGGAGATGAACTAAAATTTAATTCTTATTGTAGGGATGGAAGAGTAATTGATTCTTGTTGTTTTAAATAGTTGTGAATTTCTAAGGGATTTAATATTTCTTGAATTCTTTTTTATTTCTTTTTCCATTTTTGTAATCTTTTGTAACATTGTTAACTCTTTCTCTTTGATTTCATTAATTTCTCCTCCATTAATTGTTCTTTTTTCTTTTTGTAATTAAATCTACAGTGTTTTGTAATGAATCTACAGCTTTACTCCTAGAATGAGAATTTAATACTTTAGTATTATTTTGTCTTTAAATTCTTTTAATTCTTTAATCATTGTTTCTAATTGAATAGGATTTTTCTTTATTTAATATTCTAATTCTTTTTCTAACCATTAATTTTTTTAATTTTCTTTGAATGATTATTTAGAGAAATCTTCTTCCTTTTGCATTATTAAATTTTTTTTGTTTATCTTTTATTATTAGGTTATTATTATTTTCTTCTTGAATTATTATATTTTTTTCCCTTTTTCTCTTTATTTTATGTTTTTTAATTCTTATTTCAGGTTGTCAATTTCTTCTTCTAGGGTTTTTTTTATCCTTTTTAATAACTGTTCTATTATTTTCTTATTTTGATTTAATTTATTATTTGGTTTTTCTATTTTTTGTTCTTCAAAAGTAAATTATAGAGATCTAGTACACATTATCTACATAAAGATAATTCACATTTTTGACAAGTTACTCTATGTTTTGTTATGTGGAATTTGTAACATTTGTCACATTTTAATTTAAAATTTATTTTAAATGGTTCAAATTTATGTGTGCATTTTCCAAAATTTTCTACTTGCTTATATTGTTCTAATAAATATTATGGATTTATATCTAGAGTATATGTTTGCTTATTTATTTCATTTTATATCATAAAGATTTTCTAAATCTTCTAAGAAAAAGTTTGGTCCTTCATTTCCATCAAATATACTCATACATCACTATCATTTTCACTATCATTACTATCTATACTTACTATGTCTATTTCATCATGGATTTCTAGATTTTGATACATATTTAATCTTTCTTTGTTAACTTGTGAATTTTTACATACTTTTGCATAATGTCCTTCTATACCACATAAATAACATTTGCATTTTCTTGGTAATTTATGTGTTTTAAATTTTTTAACATGATTTGGTTTAGGTCTTCCTTTTTAAAAATATTGGCTTCTTTTAATCCTTTATGTTTTTTCCATTCATTATTTAGGTCTGGTACATAAATTTTACTACAATAGCTGTAATTAGAGATTTGTATGTTTGCTTCGGCTTCTAAACATTTATCTTTTAGATAATTAAATGTGAACATTATTGCTGGCCCTATTCCAGTTAAATTTTTATCTCCTCTTTATATCCAATTTTTTAAAAATAATATCTCCTAGAGGTTTAAGGAATTTGTTAAACCAATTTTTAGTTAATTCATTATTTGTAAATGCTCTTCCTATTTTGGTTGTTAAGGTGATATATGCTTGACTAAATTGTACTATTTCACCAAAGTTTAGAATTTGCAGTCTTTCTAGATCTCTTGCTGCCATATCTTGTATTAATGTATCTCCTCTAGATGGATTGGTTCCTAATATGATTTGTCTAATTTGTCATGTTACATTATATGGGTTATCTGCCATTTGTACCATATATTGATATTCTTCTGAATAATTTACTTTCCAACTGTTTAATAAATCTCTTGCAGTAGTTTCTAAAAAAATTTTAATAAAATTTGTTGTTCCTATTGAGTCTAATGTATGGGGTATTCTTTCTAATGCATTAATGGCATCTGATTCCCATCTATCTATTAATTATGACCATTTTTGTGGATGAACTGTGATTAAGATTAACATACTTCATTTTTTTTGTTTAGCCATTGTTTTTATAACTTCTAAGGTATCTTGTTTTCCTTTGTATGTTTTATAATTTTGTTCATAATAGTTATTTGAAGTGAAATGATGTTGGGATGAAAACTGTAAAGGTTGTGTTGTTCAACTAGTTCTTTCAATTGTTGTTGGAGTTACTATTGTCCTAGTGTTTGAACTTTCTACTCTTTGATTATCTTAGTTGGTACTTGCTCTTGATTCTACATTCATCATTATTTCTTCTTCTATATTAATTTCTTCTAATTGTCTAATCATCTCTTGATATTCTTCATCTTCTTCATTATTATTAATTTCTTCCATTATATATGTTTCTTATTTATCTTCTAAAGTATTGATTTCGTCTATTATATAATTTTCTTCTGTTTTTATTTTTATTGGATAGTTATATTTATTATATCTACATTCTATTATAAGAATTTTATATCATCTATATCTTCTGGGAATTCTTCAAAATCTACTGTCCAGTCATTTCCTGGATATATTATTTCAATTATTTCTTCTATTTTTACATCCATTATTGTTTTTTACATATTGATTTTAATATGATTATTTTCTTTTCTTCTTGTTTCTTAATATTGTTCATTTTAAATTCTACTCATATTTCTTAAGATTATTATACTGTTTATTAAGATACCTGTTATTATTATAATACTTATTTTTTGTATTATGAATATTTTTTCTACTAGTTTCTTAATGTTTGATACATTAATTAATTTAATTGATTTAATTTAATTGGTTATTTAATTTATTAATTATTGGTTGTTGCTCTTTTGTTATTATTTCTTTCATGATTACTTGTGTATGGTTGTTTTTTATTATTTGTTATTATTTTAATTACTTTGCTTACTTTATAATATTTAATTGTTATTTTCTTGATTTTGGTTGATTTAATATTTTAATTATTTTGTTTTCTTTGTTTTTTATATTTTTTGTAGTTGAAATAAAATTTTAATTATTTAATACTACTTTGCTAGAATAAAATTTACTAAAATAAAATTTGCAGAAAATAAAATTTACTTGCTTGTTGTGAGTGTTGGCTCGTAATTCAAATTATTTATCCCCAAATAAAGATGTGCTTGTTGAATGATTCATTTATGTTTGTGTGTATGCTCCATATACATATAATGTTTGTTACTTTTGTCAAATAATAAAAAAACAATGTTAGTACCATCAAGTATGAAAATATTAATTATTTACATGATAAATTTATCTATTTTATTAAAAAAAAAATATCAGTCGCTCTAAAGTCTTGTTTGGATTGGCTTTTAAAAAAAAGTTTTTTTTTTTTTAAGTTTTGTAGAATGAGTTATGATATAATTGTTTCTCAAAGTAAGTTAAGTGTTTCTCTATATTTCTGTATTTGACTATGTTATAATAGAAGTACTCTTATATTTGTGAAGTTATTTGAGTGTGCATTCGTAAAATGATTTTTTAGTGGCAAATTACTAAAAGGGATATTTATTGAATTATGATAATATCCCAATTGTTATGCATTTATCACACAGGAATGGGGATAGGAGTGAACAATAGGTGAGGCCTTTAGATCTTGGAGGTAGAGAAGACCGAATGTCAAAGTAAAAAATTTGGAGAAAAACCTAAAAAACATAAATCATTCCATTATTTTTTAAGCGCAGTTAAATAATTGTGTAACCCTTAAACTGCTTCTGAAAACTATTTTTTTTCATAAGCATTACATGACCAACTTTTGAAAACAAGGTGTTTCCGTTTTTTTACAGCTTCTACTTCTGCAGAGAAGCTAATACAAACAACTTTTTTTGAGCCCAAAAGCTGTCAACTTATAAAAAAAACTTCTTCTGGGCTTCCCAGAAGCTAATCCAAACAAGGCCTAACTTTTTTCAATCTTTGAAAATCTCTCAAATTTATCAAATTTTGAGAACATTTCTTTTTAATTCTACTGAACATTTGGTTCAAAAATGGAAATGACAATAATTGAATCGAGATAAGAATGAATATATCTTGGCTTGAAAAAATTCAAAACTAGGAATGTAAAAATTGAGGGGTATAATTTTTCAAGCAGTCCCTCTACTTTTCAAATTTACCCTTTTAATCCATCACTTTAAATTTCAACATTTTAGTCTCTATTACGATAAGTAGTTTGCATCGTCCTCCCTCTTTTTAGTCTATGGTTTAGGTTAGGGTTTAGGGTTTTAGGGGTGATTGACTAGCAAAATTAAAAATTGTAAGGACAGTAGTTACAGTCTAAAAGTAAAGGGACTAAAAAGTATGTTTGGAAAAAGTAGAGGGATTGTTTAGAAAAATTTATACCAAAAAGGAGATGATGAAAATGTATTACCAACTTTTTCACCCTAAATAATCGATGATTAATGTATAAATAATGAGGTATAATTAAGGATAAATAAAGTACTTGGTTTATAAAAATATTTTGAATAGTATTTATTATTATTATTAAATATTTAAATAATTACATTAATTATTATTTACTTAACTATTAGAATCAAATATTAAAATTAAAATAACCTATGTTTATTATTCAAATTATTACACATAAAATTTTCTATCCATTATGAAGAACTTCACATACAAGTATAAAGGTAAATACTTCAGTGATTATTATATAAAATTTGTATAGGTTCTATCAATGAATACATGCACCTTTGCACAATCATTCCATCTCATAAAACATTATGTGTACATTAGGATACAAACACCTGATAGCACATCGCATCCATGGGCGTATGGAGCCTGCTACTCAAATAGGATCTCCTATACATATTTAATTATGTAAAAGCATCTCATACTAATATTAATATCAGATTTAATATTCATAAAACTAGAACAAATGCAACTCAAATCCCAAGATAGAAACAAGAGAACATGTCCATGAGAGTCTAAATGCGTGAAAGAAACTCTAAATCCAACTCAAGTCTAAGCATAGCAGAAAACATGTTCCAAATTAATTGAGTTCATATCAAAACAACCAAAATCAGTGCCAATGAAAGAAATACAGGAATTTCTTCTTTTTCTATGGTTATCCAAATTGACAAATTTGAAAATAATCTTACAACCTATGCAGTAGAACAAAACATTAATTAAAAAGGCAAGCTAAAAAGGTTAACTTAAATCACAAAGTTATTTTTCCAACAAAGTCTAAATCCACATTATTATCACTTGAGCACATACTTTTCCAAATCTCTAATATAAATATAAAATAAAATTGAATCCAATGATCAATTAAATATACTTAAAATAGCAAAGGTTTGCCTTCATTAAAAGCCTCTATCATGCACCCACCAATCGAAAAATAAACAAACAGCTTGGAACCATTTTTATTTGAATGAACTCCTCAAGCGCAGCTTGACAAACTTTTCCCAAGATTAAAACTGTCTCGAAAAGCCAGCAATAGATATGAATGCAAGACAAGATAAATACGGTAAAAGCTCAGAATATCTTATTGAGTTTGTCTATCATCTAAGATATCAATATCACTTAGTCAACCCTAATGACCTACTTGTAAATTCCCATTTTCGTGTTTAGATTTACATAAATACTCTTTGTAATCTTTAGCCTCCCACCATACCATAAGTTTTAATTCTGCAAACAATATTCGAATCTTAAAGCTAGATTCAACAAAATCAAGCCCTAGAATAGTTGAACTTCTAACCAAAGATGATAAACATTTGAGTTTTTAAACATCAACAAATAAGATTCGAGGGCCCTTTTGGTACAGAGAGGAAAATAACAACTTTCCATGAAAGTGTGTTGGGGAAACCATTTTCACTGCTTGTTCCTAAAAAAAATAGATGGTTCCTCTTACAATCACCGCCTTTGACTGGGAAAGGGATTTACAAGGGAAAAATTGATTGTGTCTATTAGGTGGGAAAGTCTTTATGGTAATTACCAAATGGTTACATTTTTGCTATAAAATTTTCTTGTTTTCTTCCTTTGCAAAATCTCGAACTCAAGCCGGTTTCCACACATCGAAGAGAAAGTTGTCACTTCTTCCTAATCGGAGCACCTCTGTAATTGTTTTCTAAGATTGCTTTGACTATTGAGGACTGAGACATATATATAGATTTCTTTGTTTTTGTCGTCCATAATTAGCTTAAATCACAAAATTGTTCCTTGTGTTGTTCTCTATGTCATCGTATGCTTTTAAGCATATCGTATTTTTCCCTTATTTTACTATTCAAATATAGAGAAAGGCTCATATTTATATAAATAAACATTTTCTTCTTAGGACCAAACATTAATGCCTTACAATATCTTCAACTTTGGTAATTGCCTACTAGAAAATAAACCCTTATATAACTAAAAAAACAAAAAAAGAAGGTCATAGGTAGATAGATGAACCCATCGACATAAGGGATATATTAATGGTACCGTGGTTGCTACAATTAAAGTAACATGAATCTTCATTAGTAGCTTAAAGCATTTAGTTATCATGATTACAAAAGCTTAGAATGACAAGATTCTCAGAGGAGCACAGTCGATTCTAAGCATCAAGAAAGGCATGTAAATATATGATTGTTTATAAATTTATATTTGGTTGATAATATATATATATATATATATATATATATATATAAGAAGTATATATATATATATATATATATATACTAAACTAAAGTTTTTAAAATTTATGAAATATATAAACAACATTAAAGAAGGTTACCTCCAAATCAGAATGTAATTCAATGTTTTAGTTTATCATTATTATTTTCTTTGCCTCTTTTATCATGTGTATTGCATAATAGATGCTTCATTTTATAATATTTCATAATTTTAATGTAGATATTAATGGTGCAAACTTTTTCCTTAATATTCATAGATTCCACGTTGGTACTATTTGTTAACTTTGTGAAATTTTAAAAAAAGAAGTTGCGCTCTTTGACATTTAAAA
This sequence comes from Dioscorea cayenensis subsp. rotundata, assembly GCF_009730915.1. Lineage (NCBI taxonomy): Eukaryota > Viridiplantae > Streptophyta > Magnoliopsida > Dioscoreales > Dioscoreaceae > Dioscorea > Dioscorea cayenensis. The sequence goes on from NC_052484.1 coordinate 9,046,809, forward strand.
GAGTTAATGACCAATGTAACTCAAATTATAAAATTTTAGAAAATTTAAGATAAAAACCTTTAGGTTGCAATGATTGTTCTATTAATTATAGCTTAATGAGTTTTGATAAAGCATAGCGTCAGCCCACACATAAGATAACCCATCCAATGACACAAACCAATCGTGAACTTAACCAAGCCATCATCAAATGAGATAAGTTGTTAAGCGCCTCATAATTGATGAATTGCCTTTTAAAGCATTTGAAGAAGCTCAGAAATCATCAAAAGGAGCGACCAATAACAAATGTATACCGCTCAACGTGCCACCCAGTATATCCCCATCTTCTCCACATCAATTTATATTTATGGATGTTGTTATCTTCAGAATTGAGGGTCCACTTTCTTGCCATATGAATTGTTGAGTAGGTGTGTATGTCGATCGGGTGGTGCCCTAGTCTCCATTTTTTTCTTGAAAAATTCATGGCTTCGCTCAAAATGTATTGTTTTTATATTTTCCAGCATAACTAGATAATCGTTGGGCAATGAATGTTATGTCAATATTTGTACTATAATTGTGTTCATTCAAACCTATTAATAAGTACCGCGCCAAGTATTGGCCAAGTATTATTATGTTATAAATACTCATTGATTGTGCAAAATTGAGTACTAATAGTGTTTTGTTAGAATGTACCTAACATAAACTAATCATCTTAGTGTTCAGCTTGTTTGGGCTAATCCGCTATTTCTCTAAATTTTATTTTAGCCTCCTTCAATTAGGAGTTGCAAGCACAATCATTAGACGGTTCAAGAAGCCTTTTGTGTCACTCAAATAATCGAAAAGATTTTAGTAGGTATAAATATTGTATTATATACTTTCATACTTTTTGTATTCCCGCAATATTTTTCTAGCATGCTTTGATTTCATCTTTCAACTTTTTAGCCTGACTTACTAATTTTTTTATGTAAGTCT
>NC_052484.1:9048756-9080409 GCF_009730915.1 Dioscorea cayenensis subsp. rotundata
AAAAAAATCAAATCCCAATCAACCAGGAAATCAAGTATTCCAAGATTAAGAGCAGAGAGATTCACCTACCATCTTCACGTACTACAGTACAGCGGGATACTATTCCCATATTTATATTGTTTTTCTAGCAAATTTTCATTTTCTATTCTTAGATTTGTTTCCCTAGCCAATTTTAATAAGATAGTTTTCTTATATACCAGGTTAAAGCCGGCTATAAATAGCCTTGCACCTACTCTTTTGAAAGATAGAACTTTGATTATTATTCACGAAATAAGAGTTGTCTTCCTACCATTGTTCTTGTGAGTTCTCCAGGATTCGAGAGAGGAAAGTTTCGGCTTTCTAGTAATTCGTGCTCTACGCTTCCGGGCGTTTTGTATGGATTAGTTTTTTATTTGTGGTTCTGCAATTGTTCGAACAGCGGGTCGGAGTTCTCAAACCTTCGGATCATCTCTCCGCAACGTACGGGTCGCATCCATCCCCGGCTGTTCATAGCTAGTTATCCCTCAACCTAGATCCTACGCCGTGAAGATCGGGCCATCATTTAGATCTCCTTCTTCTTCACCAAGTTGGATCCTATGGCTTACTACAATTCCCTCTAATCATGGCATGTCTATGCTAGGTGGGTATTTCTACTCGTCACATAGCATATCAAACATGATAGCTAGGGTTTTCATCTTGTGAGCAACCAAGGATTCAAACAGATAGTTAGATTCAAATAGATATGATTACAATTAAGAAAACAATTTAAAGCATTAAAGATCCAACAACCAATGTCAAAGAAGTAAAGGCTAGAGTTTAACTACACCCAAACATCTACAAATTAGCCCTCCATTAATGGAGGGAAATCATCCTAGATACAAACAATAGGAAGAAACATGAAATCCATCAAAACTCCCTTTTCAATTTTGCCGATGAAGAGTCGGCGAAGATACCCTTGAAAAGCTTCCACGCACGCCGCTGGGATGAGCTTGACGGCTACAATCTTCAATCTTCCTTGAATGTTGAGTCAAATCCAACTGAAAATTGCTCCTTAGATGCTGGGGATTCGACTCTTATCTTCCCTAACTTTGCCTCCAAGAATTGCCTAAAGGAAAAGAATTTGATACCCTAAAAAACCTCATCAGGCCTATTTATACCCGATTACTACGAGGGCTACTTATAGGGGTAAGGGACGTGGCGATAAGAGAGCTTGGGAAGATATTAGCGAGTCATACGAGGACAACTTACGGCCATAAGTTGCTTACATGAAGGTCCTTTATTTGTGGTACGGCCTAGCTTACGGTGCGTGGCACTGGATCGTAAACGTCATTGTATTGCTCCATGCGACTGCCTTTATAGGCGAATGATATGGTTGTAAGCTCGTCTGGATTGTTCTTAAGAACATCCTTATGACCGTAAGCCTTACCCGTAAGGTGCTCTGATCGCTTTGGTCCCAAGAGCTATTGTAACTCCACCCTAGACTGCACTGTTTATTCTAAAAAAGATAGCTTTAAAACAAAATAAGAAAACTAACAAAAAGAGAAATCTATAAACAAATGGACCACGAGGACACCACATAAACAGATTAAGGAAGCAATTAACAATGAAAGAGCGAGGTCCCTGGGCGAATATCCCCTCGGGAATACTAATGCTAGAAGGATGCTAGAATTATGAAGGCAATGGTGTTTTTTGGCCTAGAGATATCCAAACATAGGTTACCCCAATGGTCACGGTGATTAACCCCTAATCCTATACAAGTATTGATTTGAAATCTCTTCTGACCAAATCCTTTTATGATTGCATTACACCTAGGGAAATCACTAATTAGGGTCAAACTCAATATCTAGGTTCATTCCTAATGGTTGGAGGGGTACGAAATACCCAATGGGTACAGTGTATTCATACATGAATCGCTTCTAAGCCAAGTGTGTCTAGTACAAGGGCGATGATCAGGCAACATGCAATTCAATACCCCAAAGGTCATGAAGCTAAAATCACAAACCAAACCAAATGCCATAAAAGTAAATCACAACATCCATACAAGCAAGTTCATCACAAGGTTCACCGGATGCCCGGTCTCCTTTAAGGTAGATCATCAAAAGCTCATGAACAAACTCCCTTAGATGTAGACTAGAGGTGGTGACAAGAATCTAGTAGATCAGTGCCAACGAACTCCTTGATAGCAACCTTCTTCTCTCCCTTGATTTTGCTCCTTAGATATGCTTCCTCCAGCCCCTTGAAGCGCCAGAAGAATATGGTAGAGAAAGGGTGGCAGAAGACCCTTTCAATGATGCTCTAGAATGAGATTTAAAGACTTCTCGGGATGGCCATGCGGGCGCATGGTTGCACGCGTGGGCCTCGGGATTTCTGCTAGATTTCATGATTAAGTGCTACATGGCAGCTACAATAATCCCTACTACAATACTCTTGCTACAGTTATCTCTGCTATAGTAACCGGTGCAACAATCTCCAGCTGGTCTTGCAAGCATCCTTGCGTTGGCAAGGTTGACAGAAAGGAGAACTCGAGGCTTCACAAATTCTTCATCCCTCTGTGGTATAGTGCTTACTACAGTACTCGTTATGGTGCTCGGGACCCAAAAACGCCATTTTTGATGTAGATTTCTTTCTGAATGTGTTCTTAGGCTCACCTATTCTTCTTCCAGGCATGTAATATAAAAGGAACAAATTAAACCACACAAAGGGCATCGATTGACCAAAATATATACGTATAAAAACATACATTTAGGCATTTATTAGTCTTATTGAGTTCTTGTGTTAATTTTTGTGTCGTTTAACAGACATGCTTGATTTGCGTTGTTACTTTGTAAAACTAGATGTGTGTTGATTAATGTAGTTGTGATTGCCTTGTGTAGTTGCAAAACTCAACGCGTATGAGACCTGCAGTTATAATAGCAAAACTTGGCATATTTGAGAGGCATAGATGCGACATTGCTTTTAAGCACCAACAAGAACCTTAGGATGAACCTGATAAACAATAGAAGCAAGTCAGAGCACTAAAGCACATAGGGATTGTCCTGAGACATTGCTCTCTTGTTGCTAGAAAACTCAATCCCAGTCTATCGGTTACTTCCATCTTTTTTCCTTTTTATTTGTTTAGTTAATCATTCTACCAACCTTCCTTTGACTTACTTGAGATTAGAAAATCAATTAGTACTAGAAGTCCAGTTCCTGTGGCTTAACAACTCTACCCATCATGGGATACCACTTTATTACTTGTTATGATCCATATATGCTTTGGAGGAGGGGTGAGGCAAGATGTCTCGGCACTTGAAGACGAGTCTGTGGAAGCTTTGAAGAAGCAGGAGATTGCTTTCTGGTTGTTTGGTCAAATGTTGGTCAGTCCAATTCTGTTATGACTGGCCATTTGGAGCAGGTTAGAAAGCCAGTGATGAAGCAGCTCAAATCTTTGCCGGGTTTTCTGAAGGTTTGGATTTCTGCTTTTGTTTGTTTGTTTGAATACAATGTGGTGCCTGAATGTCTTGAGGTTATTGCTGTTATATGCTTCTTCTAGATTCGAAAGTGGGATTAGGGGATCAAGGGGCTGGCCGAAGGTGAGGATCAAAAGCAAAGCTGTCTACTTACCAAGCACCAGCCTTGGTCTAGATTAAGAGCGTTTTATCTCTTGATTTTTGATGTGAAGATGACAAAAGGATCTGCTGCGAAGAACACTAGCTTTGCTTTTTGGATCTTTGTAGAGGCATGCATACTTTGTTTGTGGTGGAAGTCGAAGATCCGTGAAGAGTTGTTTAACACCCTTTTTAAGTGGAATTAGCCGGATAACAATCATGCATGGGGGACAATTGTTGCAGGCTTGCTTATTCCACATGTGCTCGGGTACACTCCTGCATCATTTTGATTTCTTGATAGAAACTTCTTATGATAAAGATAGGGTTACTTTATTATTATATTTGACTGTCGACTTCAGCTAAATTCATGCATAAGGTATCTAATTTTGAAGCTTTAGAAAACAATTGATAATTGAAATAATTTTAGCTCAAAATGACTTGAGGGTAAATTGAACTGGAATACATCAACGAGTCATTGCTATCTAAACTCCTAAAAGAATTATAAATTCCTGATAATTTCTACAGTGGACTGATGCAAAAGATGAGTGTCCATATCTGAGTTAGAAGCACAAATTTTCAGTTTGTATTTGCTCTATCATTCCATTTATGGGGTGCTTGAAATCTGGGTTAGAAGCACAATTTTTAGTATTATAAAGAGAGCTCAAAGAACCCGACTCGCCATTCCTTTTAATCATAACCACTAGTTTGATACATTACTACTGATAGTTATATCATTAACTTAATTTTTTGATGACATCTTTGGTAATTTATCAGATTATATGTAAGCATTAGACTAGTTAATAGAAGGCATTAGGCAAATAATATCCCCTTACCTTTTTCATGTAATGAAGTTCACTTAGTAATAGGAAATTGTGGATTATATTAGTTATCCATGTTGGATCCTAAACACAGACCTTTGGTGATCAATGTATTTAAGTATTGTTACTTAATTGTAATTTTATGAATTTGGATGCAATAACTGGATTAAGAGCACAAGCATAAGACCAGAGCGATGACATACAAAGAAACTATTACTTGGAGTTACATGAATAAGGTAAAATTAATGAATAAGAGAATGCTGCTATAGTTTTTGGTGTGGGAAGCAAGAACTAGTATGCTGCAGCCATCCGCTTTTGGTATCTAGGATTTTAAACTTTTTCAAGGGCATGTATTCCTGCAACCATCATACCAACACCCCGATTCAAGGTGCATGTATTTCTATTTATTTCCTTGTCTCGGTACTACTGAAGATGTCATCTAAATGATGTTTGATATGCATAAAGTATTGAACATTTGATTTGATATATTTATGTGAATCATGACTAGGCATATTGTTAAACTAATGTTGTGTTTGCAATATCAATTGTGGTGCTTTTCACCTCAGTACCTTTTTAAATGTTGTCTAAAGAAGTTTAGTCATAAGTCATGTATCTATAAGAATGTTTAAGCTTTTAAAAGTATTTGATAGAAATATATTATGACAATATGCACGAGTTATGTTTTTCAAAATATTTAATGCATAAGAGTGGCATGACCAAGAATATAGTGTATCTATAGGAGATCCGGACATGTTCAGATCTATATTTACCAAATTAACCCATGTGATCCTATTAATTATTGTAATACATAGGATGGTGCATTGACCCACCTAGTGTGTTTGGGTTGCATCTAACATTGTATCAAGATTTGGTTAATAGCTTTGTTTGGTTTGCTTGCAATGTGATTAGTTAAAATGGACTGGTGCACATGAAAGGGGCACATTAGAATAGCTAATAATAGCACATTAGTTAATTTGGTAAATATGAGTTTGAAAAAATAAGCTAATGTTTCTCATCTTATTAGCTTAAGCCTTTTGGTTGAATAAGTGTTAGATAATACATTTGAGTTTTATCTAATAATTTGTTTGAGTATTTAGTGTGTAGTCTTGGATAATATGAATGGTTTCTATTAGTTCTTGATGTGCGTTGAGGATCCAATAGGGGTTTGGTCTGTTGATTATGAAAGAAGTTTATATCTTAAGTCCGACTTGTTTCTCTATGTACCATTTGTTCAAATTTACATGCTCTTGTTTAGTCACGTTTCTCATGGATCTTGTACACTTACTAGTTGTGCTACACATAAGCTACTTAGTAGATGTAACTAAGGGAAGTTAACATGCATTTTTTTTCTCTGATGATCATGGGGCTTATTAGGTGAAGTTTTAAATAATATATAATACATGCTTCCTTGTGGTTTTAGCCTCACCCATGAAGTGTATATGACACATATCTCTACATAGTTATACGTATATGCAGTTTCATGCCTGATGGCACAATTTATTTTTTCTTTTTATTTTTGTCATAGTTAAACCCCTGAAATATTCTACATTATCTTTTTGTTTGTTAATCATCTTATTATTTCAAACACCCATCTTATTTCCATTCATCCATGTTTATTATGGGGTACGTAACGTGGTAGGATTGGAAAAGATAGCCTAGAGTCATCCATATCAATTCTTTGGTGGTAGCCTCTGGCTCCTCAATTTCACAGTTAGTACTTGATGCGATCCACTTGCTATCGTCATTTCTCTTTGTGATTTGGACAATTACCCACACAATATAGCATCTGACAGCTTCATCCATTAGATTAAGAAGCATGTAGTGTAATTAGTGCTTAGTAGAACAATTTTAAAGATCATTTGAGGAATTTGTAGTACTTATTTCTGCAATATTTATTTTTGAAACCTCTGTTCTTTACCATGTCTTGTCTCCTTTACTTCATTTCGTTTTGAAATCTTGTTGTACCTGAATATGTTTAGTTTGTGGCTTGTTTATTAAATTGTTCATGATGCAGGCTGATATGTTGGGTAGCAATTAGGGGTCGATGTTTGTGACTGTTACAAAACTAAGTTGTGAAATAATTGAATTTGGATGGAGCAAAGATAGAGCCCTTGTTGATACTTTCATCATGGGATTAGATGCATGCATTCGTGAAAGAAATGTCTATGAGGAGCAGGTCTATCTCTAGGTTGTGTTACTGTTCATTATTGTTTATTTTACATGTTATGCTTTTTAGTTTGACTGTATGCACCTTGGAATCCTTCTAGGAGCCAAAGCATTCCTTATATGGCATTGTCATGATCATTTATTGCACTCAGCTTCATAATTTCACTAGATAGTGACATATGTACATCGCACTATAGTTTATGCTTATGCTAGGAAACTGTTTGATATCCATGTTTGCAGGTTCATATCTTACATTGGTTCAAATATTCATGACCTTAAATAATGTTCATCTTATTTATTTTGGACATTAGTGCTTGGTGACTGCTGCCATTAATTCTCCTATTAGCTAATAAATGATGAGCTGATGTATACATCTATTTTGATCAAGAGCTTTGTTCTTAGTAATTGCTTTTCAATGCCTTTCTACAAGTCATGTTTTCCTTTTTCAGGAAGGGAGAGACAAATTAGCAGTTCCTATTTTGTAGCTAAATCTTATTCGATTGCTTTCTGATTTGAGTTATTACGATTGTTTATTCAAAGCTTGGAAGAGGGAGATGCATCTTTGCCAAGTTTGTTGCATCTTCGTGAATGCACCCTTGCTTCCTAAGCATGTATATGCTCCTACATATTTTATACTCCCTTTTTCTCACTGGTTTCATGTTATAAGGCACTACATGATATTGACTGTTTGATTGTAGTATGTTTTGCTTAACTAATTATTTAAATATTTCAGTTACTTGAGGTTGTATCTTGCATGGCTTCCTTGGGTTTTGAGAAATCCTATCGTGCGACTGTTGGTCTTTTGCCAAGAAGCTACTTAGATAAACTTAAAAGCGTAGGATCCACAGAAAGCAAGACAATGGCTCCTGAGGCTTCTACTGAGTAGGTAGAGGTATAAATTAATTGTCATTATTCTGTGTTTGTGTCCTTTTTGTTTATAAAATGTTAATTGATTCAACAATGTCCTAGACTCTTCCCGGTGGGTTTCTTCTTCTCTGCTCATCAGGCCAAAATTGAGATCAGACTTCCGTGGGGAAAAATAATTACAATGAAAACAAAGTTTACTGTGGGAGGAGATGTTTAAGAAACAAAGTTCTGCTTCACAGAAGAAGATGAACTTGATAATTCAATATCACATGTAAGTTATTGGACTTGAAATTTTTTATGATTTCAAGATCTCGTACATCATAAAGGGCAAACTATAATTATAATTATATATTTATTTATTTATGTTGAGAAATGTGGACAAAGTGGTAAGCATCATTTTAGGAGTATTTTTTTTGTTGGATTTCTCAATTTTTTTCATTTTAAGATTTTGCAATAATATTGTTTGCATCCCAATGACTTCTTCTTGTCTTGTTTATAGAAAAATTTTTATATTACATTTTTCAAAAATAAAAATTTTCTTTGAATTCGTAATTTATATCATATGTATATCATTTATAATATTCTAAGGTTTTTTTTTAAATAGAGGGATGGGCAAGTCAAGAACATCAAGTTTTGATATATAGGCTTTTAAAAAAAAAGTTGATGGATCTTGAACTTGACCCAAGGGGCATAAAATTTATAAATATAATTATTTTCCTAATTATTATTTTTACTTTACTTGTTTTTCAGTGGACAATGTACATAGCTCCAAGTGGTGGAAGTCAAATGTATCATGGAGCTGGCTAAGGCAATTTTTTCAACTTATGTGGTTCCAAAAGTTAAAGTTACCCAATTACACTCGGCATGCATTTGCATTATTAATGGACATGGTGGCTCAAAAAGAAATATGATTATAAAGTTGGGTGGACTGTAAATTTATATTTAATATATATATACCTTTACCATACCTCAAATTTTTTTGTGCATAACTCTAAAAACCAATATCTTGACATACATAAGAATGCAATATTATATTTCTATTAGGTTTTGTGATATTTACTTATGTTTCTCTCATATAAATATAATTTATAAATGATGTGGATGTGTAGTAAAAAAAATATTTTTTATTATTTATTTTTGACAAATAGAGAGATGGATTTCAAATAGGACTAATATGGTTCTTGAAAATTTTATTGAGCAAGTTTCAACTTATGGTGGACCACAATATAATATAACAATAAAAGTTTATAAGGTACACTTTTCATCATTTTCTTGTTGATAGAATTCATACATATTGCAATCATATCCTCCTCAACAACCATGTACTTTTTAGGCCATGTTTATGACGTATTTTTAGTATATGTTCCCATCTTGTTATTTTTCTTAGTCTTAACTATTAGAATAATTTCCTTTCATTTCAACATGAGAAAATTAGATCATCTTTAATTTAACATGGTATATATAATAATGATAGAACTTGAGGTTATTAAAATGGTTAATGTCCTTTTTTTTCATTTACTAACGCTAGTAACAAAGTTTTATGAAGTTGATTTACTCACGAGGACTCGCTTACGGAAATTGGTGTTATATTATGGAGCATCCGGTCACTATAATGAATTAAATGCAACGAGGTTATTGGCCAAGTTTTTCTTTTTACTAGTGTGGCGAGATAGTGCATATGATATTCATTTTGGTGGAGCTATGGCATATCTTGCAAATGAACAAAAAGCCCTCAATGGGTAGTGGTCATTGTCCAGATGAAGGAGAGGGCAAAGCAGCAACCTTCTATGGAACTCAAGGTGTGGATAAAAGTGGCAATATGTATGGCTTTGAAAATATCAATGCTATAGAAGATAAAAGAGAGTGTTACTGTGTTAGTAACTTTAAATACAATAGTTTTTTCTATGGCTGTATGCAGTCATTGAATTAACTAGAAGTATATATTTTTCTTAAATAAGATCCTCAAAGAAATTTTTTCCTACATTTATCTTGTTCTTAAATAGTTAAATATAATTTAGTTAATATGTAAACTCATGTTTTTCATAAATCCCTCATTGAGTAAAAAAGAGATCATTGTTTGTAGTTAGTTTTGTATGTCTTTTGCCATTAAGATATTGTATGAAAATTTAGGTGAAGTTAGACCAGGGAGTATGATTTGATAGATTTCTTCGGGTTGCTACTTGTTTAGTTAAGCTTAGAATTAACCTTATATTCTTGTGCTAAGGCGGCTTACATGAATATCAAGCTGAGAAGAAACCATATGAATACTTGGGTGGATTACACCCCAAGCACGAAAGGAGGAGGGTCAAGGGTTGCTTCAGCACCCCCTTGACCTAGCCAAGTGTATATATATATTTATATATATCCATCCAATTGTATATATTATACAGATATCTATATGAGAAATCGATAGTTGGGACTTGGGAGTACCCCCAATCCAAACACCCAATAATATTTTATAAATGTGTTTATATAATATAATTTTTTCCTCAAAAATCTATTATTTGGCTTCTTCATTTATTGAAAGTTTATATAATATGATAATTCTGTTTTTAGGAAAAAAATTGTAAAAATTTATTTTTTGACCCCGTTAATGTTTATAAACTAGGGCATAACATATAAATAATATATATTTTTAGGAAAAATATTTATAAAAATCTATCGTTTGGCCTTTGGATTTTATACTTAATCATTCCTAAAAAATATTTATGACTGTAGCTTTATAGCCCTCTTTTATTATTTTTTCCCCCAAATTGGATTTGCCAAAGGATAATGAACATGTCCTGCAACTAATTTGAATATATTTTTTTAAATTTTTTTAAGGACAATTTTCTAAACTTAGTTTTAATATTTTGAGTCAACACCCCCTTTATTTTCCTTCTAGTTCCACCACTAATTATACCCAATGTACTATTCACTCTTATTTTTTGGTATGTGGTTTAATTATGCATTTTTAGAATTGGTGTGTTTGGTAATTTTTAAGACAATTTTATACGTGAGTCTTAAATAAATATAACAAATAGATCATGAGAGCAGTACAGAAAGGTATCAATGTATCTAGGAAAAATACAATGCTAAGATTGAAACCCATTTAAAATTCTTAAGTCTAAGCCCGTCACATCCCAAGTGCAGTCCAAATTTGCTAAACACATATCATTTGATATTTAAATTATAAGATTAATCATATATATTTATAAAATTATCATTGATTTATTAAAATAATGAGTCATAATCTTAATTATTGTAATACATTCTTCTGCAATTTTTTTTTAAAAAAAATAACAAAAACAAAATTCTTACATCAATAAAAAAATTGAAATTACAGAATATTTTTAATATAAAAACTTACATCATTTAATGTATTTCTATTATTCAAATTATTAAATGAAATATACAAAAACTTTTAAAACTTTACAAGCTATGATTATAAAATAAAACCATTTGTATGCCACTCCATTTGTGTTTAGAAGTTAATACACATTGGCAATTAATTAGTTTAGAGTAGGACATCAATTGAAAAAAAATAACATTAATAAACTTATAGAGGATAGAAAAATTAAAAAATATTCAAATATTTAAATATTAAAGGCTTTAAACTCCTTGCCACATTGGGGAGAGAAGGTAACTTTTTTTAATTTGAGTTAAATGTGATAAAATCTGCACTAAATTTAAATCTTTGAAGTAATAGTATAAAGAATAGAGAATATATATATATATATATATATATATATATATATATGGAATATGTAAATTAGGGAACATCCATAGAACATCTCTAGTTTTCTCAAAAGAAGAGAGAGAGACAAGATGAGAGATAGGGAGAAGTTGGTGTGCAACGATGAAATGGATTGTGCAGGCAATGAACGAGTTAGTAGAAATAGAGTTCAACGGTAGTGATTTTCACCATGCTACTTAAAGTACTTCTCACAAACCTTCTACAGGGAATTTGTGCACTGCTAGTTAAGGCAAGTGGAGTACCGTAGTCTATGGCAAGGTTCCCTGAATTAAAAAACAGACTCGAATTAGAAATGTGTCATTTGAACATTGGGCTATGTTGACATGGTCATTGGGATGCACATACTTTTCACCAAGAATCTCAGTTGCTATGTTAGCTATTATAGTATCGCCTGTGATGCAAGAAAATTAGTGAAAATAGAATATTAAAATTAATCTATGTAAAGATATGCTTCTTAATCAATACAAATTAAATATTTTTTATTAACCTCTGTAACATTATAAGCCATTGTAAGTGGTGTAGCCAATCTTAAAATCAATCATACATTTTTTTTAATAAAAATTATGATATTTATTAAAATTAATAATATACATAATATTTAATGAGATATTTAATAATAATTTTAGTCAAACTTTAATGGCAGATGACAAGCAAAACAAAATTATCTCTACTTGGATAAAAAATTAAATTTGAGTTTAAATAAAATTTGATGGATAATGATCCTTGTTTATACATTAAAAAAACATTAAGGCTTATATCGATGTTCGGGTTTCAAAAAAGTTTTTAAAAAATTAAATTAAATTTGAGTTTCAAATAAAAATTTTGATTGGATAATGATAAAAAAATTAAAAAAATATAAAATAGGATTTGCACCTGATCAAATAATTCAAAATTTTAAAATCCAAGAGATTAAAAAAATAAAGAAAAAAAAAGTAAATCAAGGTTGTTGGTGAAAATTAAAATTTTAAATTGAAAATCCCAGATATGGGACACAAAAATTCAAGGGGATAATCAAAAAGAAAAAAATGAAAAGAAGAAGAAAAAAAAGGGGAGGAGGGCTGAGAACTAGGCTCAAATCCATGATTTCTTTTCCATGATGGGGTCAGTCATTGTGTTATGAGGAAGAATAAAGCACGAATGCAAGGATGCTTCACTCTCTCTTCTTGATATTCATCCCATAACCCCATGTTCATCCATCCATATGCATCTCCATCTTCTTTCATGGTCGGACCCAGGGAGAGAAGGTGTTTTAAAAAAAAATCATGCACATTGAGGCATGAGGGCTCTTGCATTCTTCTTTCTTTTTCTTATCTCTAACTTTTTCTCCGGCTCTCTATTCTTGATCTCCAAAACTATCTTTCTCTTTGACACTAGAACAACCACTTTAGATCCTCGAAAAAAACCTCTGTGCCATTCCGGAAGGCCAATTTGCATTGAAAGAATGCCCTCACACCATTCCTAACTTAGTGTGGCCTTCGGTAAGAACCTCCAAAGCTTTCATGAGATCATCATTATCAATACTGTGGGCGGTGTGCAATCTTGCCGTCGAAGTCGGGCTGGCCGCCAAACTGCTATTCTTTCCATCTCCAAGTGCAAGCTCACCATAGCCATTCAATAAAGAAGAAGAAGAAGATTGAAGGAGAAGGTTCGCCGAAGAATTACCGATGATGAGGTTTGGGTTTAATCTGCCAAAGTTCGCCAACAAGGTACTGAGATTAATCTCCATAGAAGAAGCATAGATTCTACACTAGAGATTTTTTTTGAAAGCATAAAAAAAATGCATGAACATTGATAAGTCTCTCCCTGTTCCCCGAGGTACAAACCGTGATGCTATATTCCTAATGCATGATCATCGTAACTCTTCCCAAAGCAAGCAAGCATGCCCTTTATATATTGCATGCAATTATGCTCTCCTCTACGTGTTCTCTCTCTCTGAACGCCATCACGAAAAAGTGAGAGAAAGCTAAGGATGAGAAGGAGGACAGCATGGTGACGATATATGGCTTATGCCGCAGTCACCAAACTAGCACAACCCAAGAAGCCTCATCGCTGGTTCTCTTCTCCGATTTTAGATCCCGATCTTTATCCCAAGACATTGAGAAGATCAATAGCGAGAAACAACATTCGATCATAAGAAAAATATTCTCAGGGATTCGATGTTTTGCCATTCATTGAAACCCTTGTCACGGCTCATCGATGAAGTTCTTCATCAAATTGACTTGTCGGCATTTTGATGTTTCCTCAAACAAAAAATAAACAAAGAAAAAGTCTGATTGCTTCACCATGGCAAGTAAGATGATGTTCATAACCCTAGCACGAATCTCGAGGCAAGCTTGAGAAGCTTGTCAAGTGCTTATAGCTTGAAAGAAGGGGCAGATGAAGTTAAAGAAAATCCTAGAAATGGTGATACTTGCTTCACCTGTAGCTTCTGACGGACAGCAACCCAGTGCAATAGAAGACATACATGAAGGTAATGCCAATAGTGAACCTTCGACATCTACTATACAAGACAAGTCATTTGCTTCACCACAACCTGCCATGCAATGTTTCCCTAGGATGGAGAATGTTGCTCACAATTGGAAACTTGACATGATCAACACTACAGGTTGGTAATCGGCCACCCATTTCACGCACGCGTGCCACATAATGGGGAAGTAGTTACAGCGATGTATTCAAACAAAAAAATGGCAAAGGAAAAGCCTAGTAGAGGACTAGGTATGCAAATATCTGTCATGCTTGGTGATCTATCAGCAAAGCAGTTAAATAGCTCATATTTACAACCTAATGGTGGTGGTAGCAATGGAGGCTCTACCATGACTTTCATGAGGTTGGACTCTGACTTTGGGGTTTTCACATTGTTGTTTTGATATACACAGCTACTTGGTCTTGATCAAACATTTGAGCTACCATGCATCCATAAGTTCGGTTTAGGTAGCTATGGATTTAAGAAGTTTTACAAGAAGACTGCAGTCTGATGGAATGCAACCTTGGACCAACAAACTTGTGCCTTATATAGTTCATGACATATTCTTTTACATGAAAGCATGTGGATGCCAAGAAAGGAGGATGGATCCCATGTTGTTGGTGAGAAGAATCTTCAATTAAAAAAAAAAGGAAACTTATGTATGTTAATGTGTTGAAAGCTGGAAGTTTTTTTGATTGTGTTGCTCCAATCAAGATCTTCATCGGGCGACCAAATTATCTTTGATTGTCCGGAAATTTCTTTCAGATCATAAAGACATGTTTAGTCTTCAATCGGAACGGTTGAAATTTGATTTGAAGTCTACTTGATTTATAGAAGAGAGTAGAGTAGGGTTGTGGGTCATGATCCAGAATTCCATTTCTCTATGCTCAATGTTTAATGTGAATGGTTACTGATCGAGCCTAAGTCCACTAATTGTTAGAATAAAATCACAAATCATGTATGAAATTCATTGATGATTGTCATCACACCATATTCAAATTCTAGCTTAAGATCAGATGGTCAAAAGAGCTTCAATCCTTCTGAAATTTTTTCTACATAATCAAGGTGTTCTGATCTTCAATAAGAATGGTGACAATTGAATTATAAGATCATATGACTATCATAAAAAATTCAGCAATTCAGAGGCAGAATCTGCCTAAATTCCTGCCCAGCTTCCTCATCATCAAGTCAAGAATCACCATACCAATTCATATTCACTTTTGGTGAAAATTTTTACAATCGTTTCTAGGGTCCATATCTCTAAGATAAACGGTGGAGATTGGATTTTGAGCTCATTTGATTATCATAAAATTTTGAGTTCAAAGTCCATGTTTGTCTAGTTCCCTGTCCGCCCATGGTGCTATCAAGTTGATGAACGGCTTATTAAATCATTCCAAATTTGGCTGAAAACGTTTACAAATACAAGGCCCTCATTAAAAAAAAGAAAAAAGATGGTGAGTTATCCATAAAGAAAGTCCAAAATATTTATTGCTAAGAAGAAGACTACAACAACCTGGAATTTCATTCTATTTGTTAGATTAAGCTAACAAAGATATAAAATAGCTAATGTCTAAAACTAAAAAGAGAAAAAAAAATCAGAAAGGAAGACCAGCTAAACTAAAGTTGTGATTTCAATCTCTCAAAGTTGGCAAGAAGTTCTTCAAGTGATGATGATAAGTGTTAATCGTCACTCCCTCCAAGTGCTTCAATTTTTTCTAAGACAATAGCCAAGGATTTGTTTACTTCTTCTATTGAAGCAATGGACTTTAATAAGTCCAAACTTGAGTTGATGAGGTATATGTCTTCTTCTTCTTGAGCTTTCAACTTCTCTCTTTGGGCTTCCAACTCTTGTAGCTTCTTTTGTGTATGTGCAAGCCTCATCTTAGCCCCGTCGATACTTTGAGTTGCTACCATGATGGCTGATTTTTTTTCTTCAATGCCCCCTTGCACTCACTATCAATTTATTCTTCTCTTCCATGTGGGGATTCTCTTCTTTTTATCCCTCATGTCTTGAACAAAGTTTGCGATGTCAAGCACTTCAAATACCTTGTCCCTTGTGGCCAAAATATTAACCCCAAGCATCATCATAGTTTTATGAAGTTTGATGATTTCTTCTCTTAAGGATTCATGTTCATGAGGCTGTGATTATTTCACCTTGTCAATGAAATTATTTACCCAAAACAACATGTAAGACATGATTTTTTTGTCACTAGATTGGGGATGAGATGAGTTCATAGATGTAGTTCTTGTGGCACAATGTTCCCTATGTTTGAAAAAGAACCTTTTGAAGGAGGATCATCATTGGCGAAAAGTAGCCTTTTGGAGTTGAATCTTCTGGAATGGATTGAGCAAAAGGGACAGCTTCTACTTGAGGGCTCTCCACTGGAGGGTTGACATCAAGGAGGGGTGTGTAGTTATCATTATCATGTGCAAAATCTGAGTATAGGGAATCATGCTCAGTTGGAATTACTTTTGAAGAAGAATCTTTATGAGAACCTAAAATAGAGAAGTGAACTTTATTTAAACAAAAATCATCATCAAATAAATAAAAGAATAAATGAATAAATAAATGCGAACTTGTAGGTCCAAACTCAAGTTTTGAGATGCTGACTTGTTCTTCCTCACTCCTATTCGGATCAAGAACTAAAAAAAAAGAGGGAATAAATAAATAAGCAAATAAATAATATACAAAAAAGAAGAAGAAGGGGAAAATAGAGAAAGCAATAAAGATGTACTATGAATGCCTTGACTCCGTTGAGGAAGAGACACCCCATTTTCTCCGAGAAGGATTGTGTTGTTCATTGAGATGGTCATAGATGGTTGTTAAGGTTAGGTGTAATTGGGTTGACCACTGCTATGCATATAAGTATAAACGCTACTTTGTACGCTCTCGAGATGGGATGTAGAACTTTGATCCTAAATTTCTTCGAGCAAAGTGGTGCCAATAACCCACCAAGAGGCCAATATCTTGAGGTTGCTTCAACACTTGAATGTCTTTTGGAAACCCTTGGTCGTAACCAAATTGTCCAGCAAACCTATGTGGATTGTACTGTTGTGTGAAGATATCCTTGTTGTAGTGTAGAGGAAGTATACTCTGACGGAGGGCCATAAAGTACCCTGATTGAATTGTGTTGAGCATACCTTTGTTGCTGGGATCTTTAAAGTCTTCATACCAACCTTCATTCTTGAATTCGCCACAAACAAATGGGCGCCATTTGAGACATCCTTCATTTCTTAACATATTCTGAGCTCTTCTATGACTGAAAGTGCATGTTCCTACATGCGTTATGAAAGCCATGCTGGGAAATTCTCTCAATCCGTCTATATTTCTTGGATATCACTTGGTGCCGACAAACGAGAGTTGGTTCCTGGATAGTGGGATTCCATCCAATCAAAAAAGTAATAACATGGGAAAGGAACAGAAGTGTTGGATGACCCTTTACGGTGTGAAGCAATGATATCTAGGTTGGTATAGATACACGCCAACACAACTGGGGCTAGAGATAGCCTTGTCCCTTTGGCTAGTTTAGCTGCCATTACAAATACTTCAAGACGAATGAAAGAACTTTTACAAGCCATGACGAAACAACAAAGCCATATGTATACGAAGGCAGCCAGCCTGCACTCTTCTGAGGCTTGAGTAATAGGATGAGCATCATCGTCTACTACAAGTTTCATTTTCCCGTATTGATCCCTGAAGAAAAAATTTGCCCATTAAACATGTGTAACTTTGCCTATTTTTGTTGAAGTAGCGTCATTGATGCTCTGGTAGATGTTGAACATGTCTTTCAAAGTAGAGGGATATACCTCTTTGGAATAGAGCATGTGGTTTGGAGGGGCACACTCTTCATAGAACTCTCCTATAATTGGTAAGCCTCTGATGCACCTGAGGTCACATAGAGAAACTCCAATCTCTCCAACGGGAGTC
This sequence comes from Dioscorea cayenensis subsp. rotundata, assembly GCF_009730915.1. NCBI lineage: Eukaryota > Viridiplantae > Streptophyta > Magnoliopsida > Dioscoreales > Dioscoreaceae > Dioscorea > Dioscorea cayenensis. Next base: position 9,066,302 of record NC_052484.1, read on the forward strand.
ACAAACGAATTCGAATCCATATATCCTGTTCATATTGTGATAACACCAAGAATGCCTGACTTTTAAGTGTTTCAGAAGATCTCTTCATCACTAAAGAACCCCATGTTTCGTACATTGGTGGGTAGGGAGTATAGCAATGAAAAAGGGTCCTCCCAGTCCATAGGTCAGCTGCGGGATCAATGTTTACTCGATGGCCAAGTGTATCCACATTGAGATCGAGTGGAGTGGATTCATATGGGTTTAGTAGTATAACCTGTTGCGCCCTTCCTTTGTGAAAATAAGTAGGATCACGGAAGACGGTTGGTATATTGCTCCACTCGTTGAAGTCACTTCCCAAAAATTGGATTGGTCTTCCTGAATTTTTGAATTCGATGGGATAATGTCTCAGAATTGATATCAGATCTGGAGCTTTATCTTGATCATCATAAGGTTTGAAAAGAGCTCTATTAGCTTGTCTTTGGTTGTGGGACCCATTAGAAAAGCAATAAAAAAATATATAATAAAAAAGTATAAATAAAAAAAATAAAAAATTAACAAATTATTGTATTATAAAAAAAGAATTGGTTGCAAAATTGAAGACGGTATGCTATGCATGAAAGGTGGATATGGTGTTTGGATGCCCAAAAAAATAATAATAATAAAATATATAAAGGAGATGGCTTTTCAAGCACCTAAAGGAAAAAAATTAATAATAATAAAAACAAAGAAGTAAGAAAAAGGGCATGCTTTTTTTATAAAAAAAGGAAAGAAATAAAAAAAAATGAGGAAAAAAAGGACAAAAGTATTCACGGATGAAGGAAAAATCAAAAATAATAATAATAAAATTAAGAAAAAAATAAAAGGGCATAGAGTTCACAAAATGAAAAATAATAAAGACAGGGCAAAGGCATGGCATTCAAGATGCACCAAGAAAGAAAAAGAACAAACAAAGCAATAAAACAAATAAGGAAAAAAAAAGGATATGGCGTTCAATGTGAAAGGAAAATAATGGAATATATGATGTTCAAGACGCAACAAAAAAGTGAAGCTAGGGTTTGTGGTGTTGCAAAAATACATGCATGGAGAAAAATTGAGTCTCTACAAAAACATTGAATAAAATTCATACATAGACAACAGAGTTAGATTCTTACCTAGAGACGGTTTGGATGAAAACTAAAGACTTTACAGTTTGAGGATATTCGTACCTTCCTCTCTTCACTAGATTGCGTGAGAAAACTACGAGGAGGGAACTTTGTTTATATAGAAAATAAAGGGGAGTTTTAGTTTGAATGAAATTCCAATCATTATATCTACTATTACAAAAATTAAATTTGAGTTTAAATAAAATTTGATGGATAATGATCCTTGTTTATACATTAAAAAAGAAATAGGGCTTATCCATGTTCGGATTTTAAAAAAATTTTAAAAAAAATAAATTAAATTCGAGTTTAAAATAAAAATTTTGATTGGATAATAATGAAAAATTATAATATATAAAATAATATGTCCACTGAATCAAATAATTCAAAATTTTAAAATCCAGATATTAAAAAGATAAAGAAATAAAAAAATAAAGAAAATCAAGTTTGTTGGTGAAAATCCAAATTCTAAATTGAAAATCCTAGATATGGTAAACAAAAAATCAAGGGGATGATTAAAAAAGAAAAAATGAAAAGAAGAAGAAGAAAAGAGGGGAGGAGAGCTGAGAACTAGGCTCAATCCATGATTTCTTTTCCATGGTGGGGTATGCCCTTGTGTTTTGAGAAGGAATGAAGCACGTATGCATGGATTGTGTTTCTTGGCTTTGTGGTTTCATCTCAGGGTTTTGACGTAGACGAAGACTAGATCAAAGCGGTACGTGAGTGGGCAACCCCCCAAAACGTGAGCCAAGTGAGAAGCTTTCTAGGATTTGCAGTCTTTTACCATCGGTTCATGAAGGATTTTAGCACTATTGCAGCCCAATCAATGAATCGACTAAGAAAAAAGTTCCATCCCAATCGGCGCAGCATAAGAAAAGGCATTTCAAAAATTGAAGGACAAATTGACATCCGCACCACTACTAGAACTTCCTGACTTTGGTAAAAGTTTTGAAATAGAATGTGATGCAAGTGGTGTAGGTATTGGTGGGGTGCTTATGCAAAAAGGTAGGTCCATCGCTTATTTTAGTGAGAAGTTAAGTGGTCAAGCTCTCAATTATTTTGTTTATGATAAGGAGCTGTATGCGCTTGTGAGGGCTTTGGAAACTTGGCAACATTACTTATGGCCTAAAAAATTTGTGATACGTTCTGACCATGAATCATTGAAGCATCTTAAGGGTCAACTGAAACTAAACCGTAGACATGCAAACTGGAGTGAGTTTATCGAGTCTTTTCCTTACATTGTTAAGTACAAGAAAGGGAAGGATAACCTTGTAGCTGATGCATTGTCTAGGCGCCACGCTTTAATGTCCCAACTAGATGCTAAAATTTTGTGTTTAGAGAGCATTAAAGAGTTATATACTAAAGATTCATGCTTTGCTAAACCCTACTCTAAATTTAGTACAGGAAAAGATTGGGAAAAGTTTCACTTGCATGATGGTTTCTTGTTTCGAGCTAACAAATTGTGTATACCACATTGCTCTGTTCACCTATTACTTGTGCAGAAAGCTCATGGAGGTGGTTTGATGGGCCACTTTGGTGCCAAGAAGACACAAAATGTGCTAACCGACCACTTCTTTTGGCCAAAAATAAGGCGTGACGTTGAGTGCTATGTGCAGTGATGCGTGACGTGCTATAAAGCTAAGTCCCGTTAATACCATCATGAATTATATACTCCCCTACTTATTCCTAGTGTACTGTGGAAAGATATTTCTATAGATTTTGTTCTTGGATTACCACGGACTAAGAGGTTAAGGGATTATATATATTTGTGGTAGTCGATAGTTTTAGCAAGATGTCTCATTTTATTCCCTGTCATAAGAGCGATGATGCTTCACATGTTGTTGATATATTTTTCAGGGAAGTGGTGCAACTATATGGTGTGCCACGAACCATTGTCTCAGATCGTTATACCAAGTTCTTGAGCTACTTTTGGAAAAGCTTGTGGGGGAAGCTAGGAACCAAGCTATTATTCTTCACTACATGTCGCCCCAGACAGATGGGCAAACAGAAGTTGTGAACCGTACGCTATTCACGATATTAAGAACAATTTTAAGAAGAATTTAAAGATGTGGGAGAAGTGTCTACCGCATGTCGAATTCGCATATAATAAGTCGATACATTACACCACTAAATTTTGTCCATTCGAAATTGTATATGGTTTTAAACCTACTACCCCTATAGATCTTTTACCTTTGCCCTTACAAGAACAAGCTAATATGGATGCAAGCAAGCGTGCTGAATTTGTGAAGAAAATTCATGAAAGGATGAAAGATAACATCGAGAAGATCACTCAACAGTATGAGAAGTGAGCGAACAAAGGAAGAAAGAAGATGTTGTTTGAGCCAGGTGACCTAGTGTAAATACAATTACGAAAAAGCGTTTTCCGGCGAAGCGAAAGTGCAAGTTGCAACCACTATGTGATGGACTATTTCCGGTGCTTGAGAAGATCAATGACAATGCGTACAAAGATCGAGCTTCCATGTGATTATGGTGTTAGTGCTACTTTCAACGTTGCTGACCTTTCACCTTTCTTCAGTTCAATCAAGTCGAGGATGACGAGGACATCACGCCTATCTCCACTACACCACCTATGGATGGTAATACTTCAGCTGGTATATAAAAGGAAGCATATCAAGAACCATTTACACGAAATCGTGCTAAACAAATCCAAAACCAGGTGAACGCTAACTTAAGCATATTCTTAAATTATATTGAAACGGTGGTGTTTCCAATTTCTTCTACCTTAATTGTACTTAGGTGTACCGGAAGTGATGACATAATTCCAGACTTAGTCAAACGAGAGGATAGCAAGAGAGAAGCATTTGGGTCTACATCACATGAGGGACTCACACTCACGTGTATGTCCAAGAAGAAAATTGTGCCTATCTTCACTGGCCCCACGCAAATAAAGGGAGATGCGGTTTCCTCTTATGACAAATCAGCAAAAAATATCCTTTTTCTAAACAAACCCAATTTCTGTAAGGAAACATAACCAAATCCCAATCAACCAGGAAATAAAATATTCCAAGATTAAGAGTGCAGAGACTCGCCTTCCATCTAAACTTGCTACGGTACCCACGGGATACTATTCCCATATTTAGATTGATTATTTAGCCAATTTTATTTTCCTATTTTTATATTGTTTTCGTATCAAATTTTCATTTTCTATTTTTTGATTTATTCCCTAGCGAATTTCAATAAGATAGTTTTCTTGTATCCCAAGTTTAAGTTGGCTATAAATAGCCTTGTACCTTCTCTTTTGAAGGATAGAACTTTGATTATTATCCACGAAATAAGAGTTATATCACTAAAATTGTTCTCGCAAGAGGAAAGTTTCGGCTTTCTCCTAATTTGTGCTCTACGCTTCCGGGTGTTTTGTGTGGATTAGTTTATGGTTTGTGGTTCTGCGATTGTTCGAACAAGGGTTTGAAGTTCTTGAGGCTTCAGATTGTCTATCTCCAACATACTGGTCGTATCCATCCCCAACTGTTCGCAGCTAGTTATCACTCAACCTAGATCCTACGCCGTGAAGATCAGGCCATCATGTAGACCTCTTTCTTCTTCACCAAGTTGGAGCCTATCAAAACACAAAACATGAATGCCTGTATACAAAAAAGTGCAAATCCTATTTGTATGCCATTAAGATTTAGCTTGACTGGACTAAAACTTGAATCCAATTGATCATGCTTCAATTGGATGAAACATGAACCAAAATGGAAAATTTAAAGAAATTTGAAGCTTTTTCATGTGTGATATAGTAATATACAGTAACCATTAGCTCAAAGAAAGAGAAACGCTTATTTTTCAATTTGGTTTCAAAGGAAACAAAGAAATCAGACCACTAAATCCATAACCATTATAATACTATCACTTACAAAGAGAATACCGATCTTTGCTGGCCCTACACAAAAAAGAGGGGGATGTGGTTTTCTTTTACGTCAAACCAGCCCAAGAAGTTTCATTTTTACACCAATCCAATTCATGGAAAGAGATCAAAATCAATCCCAAATAGAGAAGTAATTGAAGTATTCCAAGTTTAACATTGGAGAGATTGCACTTGCCATATTACACCAAAACCTGCCTACCATTGATGTGCTACAGTACCCGCGGGTTACTATTCCTATATTTAGGCCGATTACCTAGTAAATTTTAATAAGATAGTTATCTTGTATCCGGAATTTAAGTTGGTTATAAATAGCTATACCTTCTCCCTTGGGAGAATCCAACTTTGATCATGATTCGAGAAATAAGAGTTGTCTTACGACCATTATTCTTGTGAGTTCTCAAGGGTTCACAAGAGGAAAGTTCTCATGGCGTAAGATCGAGGTAGTGGGATAACTAGCTGTGAACAGTCATAACCCTAAGCGTGGAAGGCTCATTATTTCTTATGGGCTAGTGTTAAAAACAAAATTAAAAGCGTGGAAGCCTCATTATTTCTTATGGGCTGAATTTATGTTATCATATTAGGGTTTCGTTCTTGTGTTATTCGTGTGATTTGATTTTTTTTTTTTTTTGTGTGACTTTTTCTCTTCTTGTTCTCTTGAGAACTTGTGAACTTATCAAGATTAATTTCTTGTGGTGTTCAAGCTTTCCTTATTCCTTTGGTTTAGATGTGAAATACGATCTTGGGTCATCGTTTTCTTTTTCTCATATGATTTAGTTTCTTCTGGTTTTGCTTCTATGGACATCTGTTGGGTTTCAAGTTTGGCATGCTTGGAGTTCACATCAAAGCATGCAATGCAGCCCAAAGCGCAAGAGTGCATGAAACAGTGTTGATTTTTAAATTCATGAAAATTGTAGTTTCATTTATAGAGGGCAAAGAACATGGACTAAGTACACCCTACACATGGGCGTGCACTATCACAATACCTACAAAATAAAACCCGAGAGTTAGGTTTTATTTTGGGACTTTTCATAGACATAGAAGTAGAGGCTAGGGTTTGGATTTGATATTGAATGATGTTAATCAAGGAGCAATCCAAGGTGGTGATATAGGCAACATTGCACTAGATTGGAGATGAAGTTCACTTTTATCAAAGGTGGAGTTGATCATCAGAGAGGAGAGAAGTTAAGGGAGTTTATTCTTCTATGTTTTTAATCATGTTGAATATATTGGATTGAAATATGGATTTTTTTTTTAATATGAGGGGCTAAATCTTTGTTGGTACCTTAGATTGGTGAATCATGAGGTGAACTTATAGTTGAATTTCTCTAAATTATATTAATTAGTTTAAGGTGTTCCTTTTGAATCCTCTGTGTGCTTGTGTTTGTATTTGTTTACAAGAGATTCCTCAAATAATATCTGAATTATATAATTAGGATTGAAAAATCAATCATGTGTGGTTCTAGCATTGTTTATAGAGTTGAGTACACACCAAGAGATAGGATGATTCATAGAACCTAGTAATGCAATCATAGGCCAATTAAATTTGTCATTTGGGATTAGATATTAATAATCTTGAGAAAGGTACTAATCTATCTTAGGAGTTTCCATATTCCAAAAAAACACAACACGCAAAAAATGTTGGCTAAAAAGTTTAACTATTTTAATAAATACCTTTCAATTTATAGCCTGGATAATATGAGAGAAATTCATACATTCAAAAGAAGAGTTCCAACAAAATAATATCTGAATTATATAATTAGGATTGAAAAATCAATCATGTGTGGTTCTAGCATTGTTTATAGAGTTGAGTACACACCAAGAGATAGGATGATTCATAGAACCTAGTAATGCAATCATAGGCCAATTAAATTTGTCATTTGGGATTAGATATTAATAATCTTGAGAAAGGTACTAATCTATCTTAGGAGTTTCCATATTCCAAAAAAACACAACACGCAAAAAATGTTGGCTAAAAAGTTTAACTATTTTAATAAATACCTTTCAATTTATAGCCTGGATAATATGAGAGAAATTCATACATTCAAAAGAAGAGTTCCAACAAAATAAATTTCAATATTAAATTTTTTTTTTTGCATATATATAACAGGTATCAAAATCATACTAAATACCAGAAGAAATCGTACATGTAAGCCAACATATTCATCAAACAATTTATCGATCATTTTACAAAAATTATGCATATTTATCAATTCATGCTTGGAAATATAAATGAGAAAATCATTCTGTAGCATATAAATGATGGGTAGAACAAGTTATTAGTTTGTCCATTGGCAAAACAAGGTAATATGGTTTAGGGTATAGAACAGATAAAATGTAATAGAATTAGAAAGGAAAGTATAACCAACATTATTGCTTTACTACCTTAATAGAATTATGCAACAGTCATGCACTCATGGTAGCAAATAAAATCTTGATATGAGAAGAGCTACACAAAAATTTCTTTTCCTATAGGTAAGGTCTCACTACCTATACAAGTATGAATTCAACATGAATAAACCATATAAGAATGGATGTGAACGAAAGTGCAAATCCTACCTAAATGTGATTGGGAGCAAGTGTACGTGCCGATCAAGTAGTCATTGTGCGTACAAAGACAAGGTATCGTTGCACAAGGAAGAGTGAGAGTACTAGTACTTGTCCTAATTCCAAAAACTAGTCTAAACAAAAGTTCTGACGTGTGAGAAGCAAGAGAAAAGGAAACAAGAATATAGAAATAAAACCAGTCGAGAAACAAGGGGAGAAATCCTAAATACAAAATAGAAACCTCCAGTGTTTGTTAAATTATGGACAAAAGTTGTATAAGTATGCAATCATATTTCAATCGAGAGAAATCCTAAATTATGCTAAACCCCTCTTGAAAGAGTGAATAGTAACTGATTCAGTACAATGCCGATACAAACGGGCCCATAATCGCATTGTACTCTATGAAATCTCAATGTGAACTAACAAGAATTTCAGAAATGTGATTTCTCCTAAAATCTATTCCCTACGATTGCAAAGAGCGTAGAAATCAGTTGTTAAATCACATGGGAGGATTAAGGGAGAAGAACTCTTAACCCCAAAGTACCCCATTGCTAGGCTTACTCACAATCCCTTCGAATTTTGGTATATTTATGCCAGGTGGGTATTGGTACCCATGAAGAAGATTGTTTTCAGTCACTTCTTCACAAACAGCTTCTTCAGGTGTTGCAACTGATGTTGTAACAGGACTTGCAAAAGCACTGAAATTTCTGAAATCTCTGTCAGTTGGTAAAGAAGTGTGAGTATTGACTGCATCTTCCGCTTTGTCTTCTTCCTGAATTTTTCTGAAATATCTGCACAATTTCTTGGCCAAAAGGGCAATTTCTCCTTCTTCTTCTATGTCTTCTGTCTGTTGCATCTCTTTTGGACTTGTTGCTTCAATTTTTAGAGCTATATCTTCTTCCCTTCTACCTGAATTCAGATTCATCTCATATGCTTGTAGAGATCCCATCAACTCATCAAGTCTCATAGTTGTGATATCTTTTGCTTCTTCTATTGCAGCAACTTTAGCATCAAATCTTCTTGGGAGAGATCTAAGTGTCTTCCTGACTAGCTTCTTATCTCGAATACTCCTTGCCGAAATGGTAGGCCCTGATTTGCTATGTCCATCAATTTTTGCATTGAACATGGCTATTGTCTCTTCTTCTCTCATCCCCGAGATTCTGAACATAGTTGTTAGCATTTGGAGTTTAGATTCTCTTACCAAGTTGGTCCCTTCATGAATGGTTTGAAGAATCTCCCAAGCTTTCTTGGCGCTCTCGCATGTTGCAATATACTTAAACCGGGTTCTCATCAACACCTCCAAAAAAATTGCATTTAAAGCTTTTTCCATTAGCATTAGCTTTTATGCGATGTCTTCGACACTCCAATGACTTTTTTCTTCTTCATGATCACGTTCTCGCCTTCATCAACTAGAGTAGGAGGAGACCATCCTTCTACATAGCAATCCATGCACCTCATCAATAGACTTGATAAACGCCTTCATGCGAGCCTTCCAATATGGATAGTTGGATCCATCAAGCAACGGTGGTCGTGTGACGGAAGCTCCCTTCTTTCCGCCATCAATGGAACTTGTTAGGACCCTCGCCGACTTTGAAACCAAAGGAAAACGGCGACCAAGGCTCTGATACCACTTGTTAGTTCCGACGGTATGATTTGTGGGTATTAAATAACACTTAAGCACTCATAGAAGTCTCACACAAACCAATAAAGAAAAAAAGCATACAAACACAAGGAGACACACAACGTTGTAACCCCGGCTCAAGGCCCACTCGCCTACGTCCCTGGGGCCAAGCCCGGAGATAAACAATCCACTAAAAAGAGGTAAAAAAATACATGAGTACAAACACTTGTCACTCACTCACTCAACAATGAAGATCACTACCCTCTCTAGATTGTTTGGTGCTCACACACCTCCCTCAAAGAGTCACTCAAGAGTCACACCTTACAATCTACGAGCAAGGTAGCTTATATAGACGCCTCAACGCCCCAAATATAGCACATACCTCTTTTAGAATCTCCTGCTACTAATTTAAAAAAACCCGCTGAATTAGCTCGTAGTAACCCCCGTTGTAACATAAGTTGCAACATGGCCCTCGATCACGACTTGACCGAGTTCCGTTACGCTATGGATGACCCTCAAGACCCATCAACCTCCCGGTCATGCTTAGTCCGAGTCGATGCAGCCCAAATCTCCCGATCCCGACCGCCCAGCAACTAGCCTACCTCCCTCGCGTCCTCATCACGCAGCCCCTCGCAAGGGGCGCACGTCCTTGTGCGTCTTCCATGAAACTTGCCAAATTCTCCTAAATTTGGTCTTCAAAGATTCTCCAAACTTGATCTTCAATTCCCCCAAGTTTGGTCCTCAAATCTTGCCGTTAATAGACTTCAATGATTCTCATCAAGGATTCTTCAAATCATATCTTCATTCACACCATGAATAGATCTTTCTTTAATTAAGCTCCACCATATTTAGTCTTCAATCAAATCATCTAAATATGGTCTTGATATGATCTTGTCTTCAAATGTAATGCATTGCCAAAAATAACTCCACCAAGATCTTTAAGATAGCTTCACCATGATCTTCAAGATATTTGGTCACATGTTGTAGACTTACTAAAAATATCTCCACCATGATCTTCAAGATATTTGCCTTGCACTCCAAGTCTCCATGCCATGTCACCATGCTTGCCACATCATCAATTATGCTTTGTCACCTTGGTTGCCACGTCATCTGCCTTGGTGTCAAATCATGCCAATTTAAATAGTGCGGTTGCACTAACAATCTCCCCCTTTGGCATAATTTGACACAACTCGCTTTACACCCGGATCGACTCCCTGCTACAACTTCCTGCTATAACTTGATCTGGGACACGCACTTTTACAAAAATCATCTAGTTGCTTACAAAAATATATGATTACACCGCAACTAGTGATGTACAACTTAAGCACAAACAAATACTCCCAATGGTTTGAACTCGTGCATTAGTCAACTTCTCCCCTTTGTGTCTCGAATAGATGCCAAAGTCTTCACCGGTTGTTGCAAGTCTTGTTACAACTTCTTCTACAACTCCTCCCTCGCCTTCGTAAATCCTCGGTCATCGCCTCCCCTGTCTTCGAACTCCTTCTTCCCGCCGCAAAACGACATTAATAAATCAGCAGGTATGCAGGTCGTTTGCAGTCCCCAATAGAGATTTAAAGTTGGCAAAGACCAATTTCACCCCTCAGTTTTTCAAATCTTGTAGCGTCAAGGGGTTTGGTAAAGATGTCCGCCAATTGCTTTTTCTCGCTGTAACATAATCAATAACAACTCGCCTTTGTTTTCTACCAAATCTCGTGATAAAGTGGTGTCAAGATCAATATGTTTGGTACGAGAATGTTGGACCTGGATTCTTGGATATATCAATTGCACTTTTGTTGTCACAAAAATATAGTCAATAACCCTTGTTGTAGCTATAGTCTTCAAGCATTTGCTTCATCCACAACAATTGAGTACAACAACTCCTCCTGCTATGTATTCACCTCGCAGTGGAGAGTGAAATGGAACTTTGCTTCTTGCTATACCATGTAACCAAGTTGTTACCAAGATAGAAACATCCTCCTGAAGTGCTTTTTCTATCATCAATGTTTCCCGCCCAACTGCATCACTATACCCCGCAAGATGTGAGTTGGAGTCTTTTGAATACCAAATCTATATTAGTGCAAGCACTCATGAACATATCCGATGACACGCTTAACAAATGGGTCAAATGAGACTCCTTTGGTGTTGCTTGATATCTTGCACAAACTCCAACACCCGAAAGAGATGTCCGGCCCTGCTAGTCGTGAGATAGAGTAAGCTTCCAATCATGCTTCTATAGAGACTTGGGTCTACATCTTTTCCATGCTCATCTTTCGTCAACTTCCCGATTCACACTCATGGGTGTTCTCTACATGTCTAGCCTTTTCCAAGCCAAATCTTTTTCACCAAATTCGGCATACTTGGTTTGAGAAATAAAAAAATTCCTTCTTTGCATTGTTTGATTTGGAAACCCAAAAAGTAGTTCAGTTCACCTACCATGCTCATCTCAAACTCTTCTTGCATTAGATGAACAAACTCATCCACTTGCCTTTGTGAGGTTGAACCAAATATGATATCATCAACATAAATTTGTGCCACCATAAGATCTGATTTAGACTTCTTTATGAATAAAGTCTTGTCTGCTACCCCTCTTTGGTAGCCCTTCTCAAGTAAGAATTTTGTGAGCCTTTCATACCAAGCCCGAGGAGCTTGCTTCAAGCCATAGAGAGCCTTCTTCAATTTGAATACATGATCTGAATGTTGAGGATCTTCAAAGCCTTTTGGTTGCTCCACAAACACTTCTTCACTTAGAAAACCATTAAGAAAAGCACTCTTGACATCCGTTTGATGTAGCTTGAACCCCATACAACATGCTACTGCTAACAATAATCTGATAGATTCCAAGCGTGCAACTGGTGCAAATGTTTCATCAAAGTCAACACCTTCAACTTGAGTATATCCTTGAGCCACTAGTCTTGCTTTTATTTCTCGTGATGTTGCTTTTTATCATCAGCCTTGTTCTTGAAAAATCCACTTGGTTCCAATAACATTCACATCTTTTTGGCCTTGGGACCAATGTCCACACATCATTTCGAACAAACCCGATTCAACTCTTCTTGCATTGCTAGCCCATCCAAAGATTCATCAACTAAAAGCTTCTTTTGATATTCTTTGGTTCAATAAGAGAGATGTAACATGTGTAGCCGGCCAATTCCTCGATAATCAATTTTTGAGTGCTTCCGGTTTTCCTTCCTTCACCACATTACCAATCACATTCTCGAATAGGATGATTCTTCTTTATTCTTGAGGATGGTTCAAGACCCACTGCCTTCATTATCTTCTTCGTGTCAATTTCTTCTTTATCCGATTCTCGAGATGATTTCTGCCTGCTAGAAACTTCGGGCTGCAACATCACCATAACCTCCGTCTCGTCTCTAATCCCCGAGCAGTTTCGCTGTTGCAGCTTGGTGTTGTAACTCGTGTTGCAACTTCTTGTTCTTCATCCGCTGATTCGCTATTCTCGAGTGATATGCTTGTTTTGGCTTACTTGATGTACCTTGAGTCTCCATATCGTAGAAATCATCAACAACAACATTAATGGTCTCCATCATCTTTTTGGTTCTTGAATTGAACACTCGATCATGCTCTACTAGTTGTAGAATACCCCATGAATAATCCTTCATCACTTTTCTTGTCAAACTTTCCCAAACTGATCTCTATCATCTCGAAATGTAACATTTGCTTCCAAAGATGTGAAAGTATTTGAGATTTGGCCTTTACCTTTCCAAATTTCATATGGTGTCATGTTGGTTGAAGGTCAATGTACACTCTATTAATGATGTAGCATGTCGTATTGATTGCTTCCAGCTCAAAAATCTTGTAGAGAGCTTCTTTGAATTCAACATAACTCTAGCCATCTCTTGAAGAGTGCGATTCTTCCTTTCAACCACCCGCTTTTGTTGAGGAGTTTTTGGAGCTGAAAAATTCATGACTTTAATCCCATGTTTTCATCGCTAAATTCAGCAAATTGAGCATTTTTCAAACTCCCTTCCATGATCGCCTCCCCGATTTTTGACAATCTTTCCTATTTGACACTCTTTCTCATTTTTGAGTTGCAAGCATAACTTCTGAAGGCTTCATAAGTTTCTCGATTTTTTTCTTTCAAGAAGTCCACCCCCAAGTGTACCCTAGAATAGTCATCAACACACACAAATACATATCTTTTACCCCGACAAGCTTTCTGCTTGTGTGGGTCCAATAAGATCCATGTGCAAAAGTTCCAAAGACTTTGTTGTACCAATGTCTTGCACAACTTTGTGAGAAGCACCCACTTTTGTTTTCTCCCGCTTGACAAGGTCCGCAGACACACCATCTTTCCTTTTTGTAAGCTTGGGCACCCCTTAACAGCTTTCATTTCGTAATCTTCATCGTGTCCCTCGTAATTCAGATGTCCAAGCTTCTGATGCCAAATTTCAGTGATGTTGCAAGATGTGTTATACTGCACTTCCAGCTTTCTAGCAAATAGCAATTGTTCCAAGATCTTGAACCAGCTTAGAACACACAATGACCAGCTTCATCATAGACAACACACCGTCTCCCGAGTGAATTTTACCAATGTATTTCGATCACATAGTTGACTTATACTTAGAAGATTTGCTTTCAAATCTCTACATGCAAAAAATATTTTTCACTTTTGGATACCCTGTGGATCATCAATGTTCCTTTTCCAACTACTTGACCTTTCTCGACCATCTCCAAAAGTCACATGCCCAGCTTGACATTCTTTGTAATTCATCAAAAAACCTTTGTTGCTCGGTCATATGTCGTGAACAACCACCGCTAAAATACCAGCTTGTCTTTCCGAGGATCTTTTGATGAAGAGTACCCACTAAATCTCCTTTTCTCACCCATACATTCTTGCTTTCTTTCTTCTTTTCTTCCGGTATAGGAGTCTCCACTCATATTTTGTTTTTCTTTTATGTCTTTCTTCATCTTCCAACAT
>NC_052484.1:9415890-9433390 GCF_009730915.1 Dioscorea cayenensis subsp. rotundata
GTTACGTATTGCTAAACAAGTGCCTTTGTAGTCAAGACACCATAGTTGAGAGAGGAAGGTACAAGTACTTTTTACACTTCCAAAAGCTCTTAACCCACTTGAGGTAATAATCTCCCCTTTTTTTATAATGGATGATTTTTTTCCCTTGCATAATTCAAAAAGCTTTTTTTCTCCTCATCTTTTTTTACCAAAAAAATTCTCACCCATGTGTGCTTCCCTTGTATCTTCCCTTATAGAATTTTCCTTTTCATGCAATAAGAACTCCCTAAATAGCTCCATGCATAAGCTCTTTTTTTCCTTATCTTCTTTTCTTGAAATCATGACCGTATGATAACTCAATTCCATGATCCCATGAGTAATATGCCACCTTTCTTTTGAATATTCCCATTGATTTGCAACAAAAATCCGTCCCTTTTTGTTTTATTTTATATTATTATTATTTTTTTAGAAAGAAAAAAATTATAGATAGCTTGCTTTAATCACACAAACTTCCCCTGAGAGTTATCACAACCCCTTTTTTTCTTTTATAATTATTTTTATAGTAATTATTTTCATCATTATTATTATTTTTTTAATAATATTTATTTATCTCTCTTTTTTTAGCCAATACTTTACCATTAATTATTTTTCTTCCCTCCCTTTTTTTAGCTCATGGCTCCCACCACCAAAGACAAACTAGTAGAACCCCTTTATGGGACCATATGATGATCGTGGTAAAGCTCCCCGACGGACTCACCAATCCCGCGACATTACTCCATCAAGTCTAAGGATCTAGGAAAGCCAATTTCAGTACAATGGAAGCGACTTCAATGAATGGACTAGTACACCAAAGGCATGCTCCACTGACCTTGGGTAAACTCACACCAAATGGCTTTTGAGAGGAACGGAGAAAAACCAAGTGATGTTATTAAATCCATGTGAGTCCGCTAGCAACTAATCTCAACTTAAACACACTTGGCTACCGTGTTAATGCTCGACCCCACAACCACTATATGGAACTGGGCTAATCCGCTTCCACAAAGTATGCTTCCCCATCCAAAGAAAGTTATGAACAAAGGGCCTTTGAGTTATAAAGAAGTCATCGATGCACTTAAGCAAGCTCGGTATTCTTGGGGCGTCGCAGCTTCTACCGAACATATAATTTTCGACCCATCAATCGTAAAGGGATTCTATCGAGCGTGGTGTCCAAACACCAACACGCTCATCACCCCCTTTCGGAGAAATTGGGATCTCTATGGGATCTAAAGATGCATTGGGGATTACCAATCATAGGGAGTCTTTTATGAAGAATATGTCCCACCCGAACAAAAAGATCTTTATTCTAAGGACACTTACTCTTCCACTTTGCAAGATCTACTTAAAAATCTACCAATGGATACACCTTTTATGCCTCAGAAAGACTAAAAAAAGGTCCCTTTTTTCCTCGTGGGTAGAGTTCTTCTTTAAAGAGTCGCATGGAAAAAGGGTAAGTTTGTAGGGATGAAGCTCATCCCATACCACATGCTTCGGATGAATGCAAACTTGCCGCTTTTTTATCCTTGTGGTTATGTCGCTTCATCATGCCACTGAAAGGATCTCTCATTCGCCCGTAAACCTTCCTAATGGCGACTCAAACTAGCTAGCTGGGATGAGGGATTGCTTTAGCCCCTCACTGCATCGGGATATATCAACACTAGTTTAGATGCAATGGCCTTACATCCCAAAGGGCCATGCCACGCCTCACCTATTTACCGTGTCATTTCTTTTTATGGTCGGATCGACGCACACCTTTGAAGGAACCTATTCTCGACTCAACCAAAGCCGATGACCATATTAGAAATATAAATGGGCTACGAGAAATTCCAAGCTTGGCTTTACATATCGTGTGTAAAAGCTTCCACCTTCACCCCTTAAAAAGAGCACGCAACATATCGAGGATGGAAGAATATTTGAAGTGGCGCCCGCTTACTTTGTTCCGATTTCAAAAACGAGGGCTTTGTACGAAGATCATAAAGAACCAAAGCGATGACAAATAAATTGGGGACTGACCCAAGCAGTAGTACTTCATCTCACTTCGACAGAGCATCATTCCTCCCACGCCTCAGGCAATACCCTTTCATGCTCAACAAGACAACCCTCACCGCTTTCGCCAGTACATTCTGGCTATGACCAAGGATTTCCCACTGAGATCCAAGTACCAAAACATCCCCAAACCACTCGACCTCTTTGATAGGCTACTGGCACCACCATAGTAGGAGAAAAAAACAGAGCACAATTTCTATATCCCGTCTCACAAGCGCAAGGAAAACTTCTATACCCTGTATGCACACTCGGGTCAATTAGGGTACATACGACTTTTGAAGTCGATTTATACTCTCCTTAATGAACAAAGTCGATCGAGTACAACTTTAAAGACAAAGCTCCAACTCGAAAAAGGAGGCTCCTCCCCGTAAAAAGAAAGCTGAAGCAAACCCATGACATCCAGCTTGGGAAAAAGACCAAGTCGGAACTTCACGCTCCCCTATGCCCTTACCGGAGGAATCAAGAATTTCTCCCTAAGAGAGCTCGAACCACTTTCATCATCACGAACTCATTCGATGCCTTTACATGAACATCATCAATTGCCACCCTCAAGGTTCTGTACTTTGTGTGTGTGATATTTATTTATTTATTTATTTCGTTAATTTATTTCGCAATCATTCATTTAGTTATTTTTTACATCTCAAACTCTCCTTTTTTTCTTCATTTCAAATCTCATCTTTGAGTGGATCTCAAACTCCACTTTGAGTAGATCTCAAACTCTCCCTTTTTTTAATTGATTTCAAATCTCATCTCTGAGTAGATCTCAAACTCTCACTTTTGAGTAGATCTCAAACTCTCCCTTTTTTTTGTTTGAATCTTTTAAATCTCATCTCTGAGTAGATCTCAAACTCTACTTTGAGTAGATCTCAAACTCTCCCCTTTTTTGTTTGAATTTTAAATCTCATCTTTGAGTAGATCTCAGACTCTCCTTTGAGTAGATCTCAAACTCTCCCTTTTTTTATATTATGAGCCTATTAAATATGTATTTTTCCTTAGGTGACATTCCTAACATAAGTGAACACGAAGAAGATCAAGCTAGTGTCTCAAAAACCGAATCCAACCCAATAGGTAGGCCACTCAATAAACCTTTCTCTTCTCAATTGTCACTCTTTTTTTATTTTTAACCTTTTTATTTCCTTTTTATTGCATGTCCCCATGAAGCTTCTTCTCCAAAGATGAACCCCTCCGCAGACATGACTCTTCGCCTTCCCGACTTTGCATATGATGACAACTACACGCCCATCCTTGACGCTAACCCTCCCGTGGAAAGCCCTTTTCTCAAAAAGAAGCCCTCAAAGTTACCACAGGTCATCCCTTCTCCTCAACATGCAAAGGAAGACTCTACTCCAAAAAGCTATAGAGGTTGCATCTATGAGCTCATCCCTTCCTCAACTTGTGAGAAAAAGACACAGTGCTTAGGGTCTTTTTGGGTAAATAAGCTTTATAAAAAAAGGTGAAGTCATCGTGCCCTCATGAACATGAATCTTTGAGGGATGAAACCACAAAATTGTACAAGAACTTGAAGGCACATGGAGCTAACATCTCGGTCATAAGAGACAAGATATATGAAGCACTTGATATTGCTAAACTTGCCCATGACACAAATAATGGACAAAGCAACTTAAAGGTGGCAAAAAAGAAGGAATTAGTGGCGAAAAGAGGAGAAGTTAGAGAAAACCATATTGTCCCTCACAACAATGTCCCAACATATGGATGAGGCTAACATGGAGCTCATACAAATAAGAAAGAAATTGCAAGAATTGAAAGCCCCTAGAGGACGTAAAAAGAAGAAATCATCTCCTCGAATGAGTCTCTTTATCCGATGCACCTTCCATTGAAGAAGTGAGGAAGTCCCTTTGATGATATTCGTCAACAAATTGAAGCACTTTGGAGATGACGGCGATGGATCACAACCCTCATTGTCAGCTGAAGAAGCTCTTGCCAACTTTGAAAGAGCGAAAGCTCAACTTTAGGCTTAGCTTATTTTTTTATCCTTATTTTTTTTAGTTTCTGAATCTAGCTTAGCTTATTTCCCTTGCTTAGTTTTAGGCCATAGCTATTTTTATTCATTAAGCTTTACCTTGGTGTAGCTCATGTCTTCTCAATTTTTTTTAATAATAAGAAAAAAATTTCTTTTCGACCACACTTGCCCTTTTTATTATTTTTTTTACGAATGCACTAAACTCCATACATAATCTTGACCGTCCAACTCAAATAAAAATAATCTATGAGTGTAGATAAAAAATTTCATAAGTATCAAGAAAGATTCGACCACCCAATCATCAACTTAAAAGTCAACAATGGAGACCGCAATATTTAACAAAATTTGATTTGAACTTATGAATTTCTGTGAGAGGTAAATGGACCTCAAACTCAATCTCCACCGTACATATTAAATATAAAGACATCCTTTACAAGTTAAAAATATTCCCAAGAAGATGCCGGAGCTTCTAATTATTTGATCACCAACTTGATGACAAACAATTTCCATGACAATCATCAATGAATTTCTCTGTTGAGTCACGAATTTGTTTCAAACTTTTCTGAACTAAAAATATAATCATGACCGTTCACAGGAAACATCATGATGTCTCACAGCTTCAATAAAATTTTCAGATTAATCAGAGAAGTCATCGTAGTCCGATTAAGTTATGATCAACTCTGGTCATTTGAAAATAATTTTCCTGAATTTTAGCTTGAAGTATAGAATTCTTTAAAAATCATCAGAACTCCAAATTTAATTTCAACCGTTCACATTGACTATTGTCATGTGTTTATAATATAGTTAAAAATTTCATGACGATCAGAGTTGATCTGGATACCCTGATGAGCTACTTGATCAAAAACAAGATTCGTATGAAAAACTCGCAGATTTTTCTTTTTTGTTTTTCGGTTTTTCCTTTTCTTTTTTACCTGATCTTATAGCCTTTTTTTATAGGATTTGCAAAAAAATAATTTCAAAAATTCATGAAATCATATCTTTATTCAACTTGATAAAGAAAAACAACATGATGGAATTTATGTTTTGCCTCAAGAAGCATCTATCACGCTCGACCAATCTTGCTCAAACAAGAGCATTGGACGTTCCATCATAGACAAACACAAATTTTCCTTCTACAATGCGCTTTTTATTCAAAAGAGAAACAAGATAATAGAACTCGTAATTTGCCTCGAGAAGCATATACTATGCTTGACCAACCTGCTCAAACAAGAGCATTGGACATTCCGTCATAGACAAACACAAGTTCTTCTTCTTCTATTTTTATATTTATCTTCTTTTTTTTTATTTTGTTGTTTTTTTTTCTTTCTTTTTTTTTAGCATTTTCAAATCATGCATTACATATACATCACGGATAATATTTTTTTCAAAAAAACGCCGCATTGATGGGTGGCATAGGTCTCCTTCCATCGGCGTCGACTAGCTGATAAGCCCCACCTTCGTAGATCTAATCTCTATAATATATGGGCCTTCCCAATTTGACTTGAATTTGCCCCTCAAAGATGCTTTGTTGGTGATGATTGGTCTTCTTAACACCCATACCATCTCTCCTTTCTCGAAAGTTCGACACGAGCCATCTTATTGTAAGCTCGAGCCATCCTTGCTTTGTAGACTTCAAGATTTTGTTGGGCCTCTAGCCTTCTTTCATCTAAAGCATCAAGCTCATCCAAACGCAGTTTAACCTCTATCTTCATTTGTGAGTTCATTTTTGTAAGGCAATTCTTAAAGATGGAATTTGACTTCAAGTGGAAGAACAAACTTTCTGCACTCAAATACCAACGAGTATGGTGTTGATTGAGTCGGTGTTCGACACGCTGTCCTCAGATGCCCATAAAACTTCGTGAAGCCTTTCGTGCCAATCCCTTTGACTTTTTCGAAACCGCTTTCTTTCAACAATTTGATATTGTTTTATTGAATGCTTCAATGAGACCATTTGCTCTAGCATTATAGATAGAGGAATACCTCCAATCTATTTTTGTGATGTCGAGCAAACCTTCCAACCTTGAAACTTTTGAATGCTCGCCTGCTGTCGAGATGATCCTTCTAGGCGTCCCAAATTTATATAGCACATGATCTTTGAAGAATTTGATGATGTTTTTCTCGCCTTTTACTTCCTTTAAAGGAATAGCTTCCGCCCATCGTGAAAAATAGTCAGTGGCAGCCAATATAAATCGATGCCCTCTTGATGATGGTGGCTCAATAGGGCCTATCACATCAGTCCCTCACATCTCAAAAGGCCATGAAGAGATTATAGGGTGCAAAGGGTTGGGATGTTGATGAATGAAATCCCCATAAGCTTGGCACAGCTTACACTGTCTTGCATATTGTAGGCAATCATTGATCATACTTGGTCAATAGTACCCAATATGTTTAATCTTCAATCGCATCTTCGGTCCTGACTGGTGAGCTCCACAAATACGAGAATGGACTTCATGCATAACTTCTTCAGACTCTTCCTTCGAGAGACATCTTAGTAGGAGTTGATCATATGATCTTCAATAGAGAACATCATTAACAAGGGTAAACCTCATCGCCCTTTTCTTTAACTACATAGCTCGAGACTTTTTATCTGGGAGTTCGCCATACTTCAAGTATTTAATGAAAGGCTCTCTCCAATCATCTTCAACCACCGTCATAATTTCTTCTTTTCTGAGCTTCTTGTTTTCTAATTCTTCATCAAAGCATGAACTTAGCACTCGCCTGCTTCAATGGTGACTTGATCTCCTCTTGATCCGGATCAGCCCAACTCTTTTGCCAATTTGGCTAAACTATCTCGCTTCCATTAATCGACCTGGAAACTCTCTCCAGCTTAACATCAGGAATTTGCTTCAACAATTCAATAACTCTCTGATGATACTGAAGGAGTTCTAGCTTATGAGTCTTGAAACTTCCTTCAACCTGATTTATAATGAGTTGTGAATCGCCATATATATGCAAGCTTTTGAATCCCCATACTCGACCGCTAGCTCCAATCCAAAGAAGAAGAGCTTCATATTCTCGCTTCATTGTTAGTACATGGCTTTGACAAAGAAAGAGAGTATCTTAGATCCCACCTTCAGGAGAAATGAAGATGAGTCCAATACCGACTCTAACTCGAGGAATTTTTGGTCTAATAGCCGGGTTAGTATCAAGAAGCTCCATCAAGTACATCTCGCCAACATTGTTTTTCCCCGCTTCAATTGCCAAAGTCTCTTCATCGTGGAGATCACATCTCAAGGGAGATTCATCGGGCAAAGGATGCGCCTGCAAGAAAAATCCGCCAATGCTTGACCTTTGATTGCTTTTTTTGTGGAGTATAAGTTATGTCGAACTCCATGAGTATCAATGCCCATTTCGCCAATCTTCCAAAGAAGTAGTGGCCCTGGTCATCAAATACTTGAGTGGGTCTATTCTTGAGATAAGAATAACTTTATGTGAGAGCAAATAATGCCGAAGCTTTTTATCGCAAAACACCAAGGAGAGATGTTGCTTCTCTATTGGTGTATATTTGTTTTCAAAGACCCACCAACATTCTACTAAGATAGTATAGGGCATTCTCCTTCCCTTCTTCATTCTCTTGGGCTAGTAGAGCTCCAAGGATCCATCCAAGGCCGTTGTGTATAAAATCAATGGCTTTTCCTTCAATTGGTGCCGCTAACACTGGGGATTCAATAAGTAGCGCTTGATTTCTTCAAAAAGCAATTTGGCATTCATTGTCCCACTTAAAGGGAGCATCCTTTTTTACCAACTTTGAGAACGGCTTGCACCCGCCTCGAAAGATTGGCGATGAATCTTCGGATATAGGCGAGACGTCCCTTGAAAGGACCTTAGTCGCTTCAATGTCTTTGGAGGTGGCATTTCTATGATTGCCTTAATTTTTGAAGGATCAATCTCTATTCCTCGGTGCCTCACGACTTTAATCCAAGGAATTTTTCCGCATAATACCCCCAAATGCACATTTCATAGGGTTCATCTTCGTTATATTTCCTAACACGATCGAACACCGCTCTTAAGTCATTAAGGTGTTGATCTTTTGATTGTGTCTTCACCACCAAATCATCTACATAGCACTCTACGACTTGGTGAATCAAATCATCAAAAAAATCTTCGTCATAGCTCTTTTGATATGTTGCCCTCAAGATTCTTTAGTCCAAATGGCATAACTTTATAGCAGAGATGCCTATTGGTGTCCTGAACGCAAAGATGCTTTTTCATCCTCCGGGTCCATCTTGATTTGGTTGTACCCAGAGAAACCATCCATGAAAGAAAAACATCTCATAAGAGGAAGTGTTATCAATCATGATTTCCATAACTGTAGTGGAAAAATCATCTTTGGGACATGCTTTGTTTAAGTCCCTCAAGTCCACACATATTCCGATTTGCCCATTCTTCTTCTTGACAGTGCACTATGTCGGGCAATCCAATTAGGGTACTTTTTCCTCCCTTATGAAACCAAACTTCGATTAGTTTCTTGGTTTCTTCAATGACGCCTCCTCCAGATCAAACTTCATCTTCCTTGGTGCTTGTTTTTATCGGTGGAAAAACTTGGGTCAATGGCGAGCTTATGCACTCGCTACTTCGTGTCAAGTCCCCGGCATCTCCTTATAGCTCCATGCAAAAATACTCAATATACTCCACAAGAATGTTTTTGAATGGCTTCTTTTCTCTTGAGCTAGTTGTGCACTTAGAAAAAGTGGGTTTAGGATCGTCCCTCACTTCCCAAGTTGATTTCTACCAACTCATCAATTGTAGCTTGACCCTCCATCTTCAAGTTCGTGGGTGCATCCTTCAATTTTTATATCTTTCATGAGGTGGTCATCCGATACTTCTTCACCGGATCTTCATCTCCTGTACTCGACCCTTCAATAGTCGACACCATGCGACATTCACATATTTGCTCATCTTGAAACCCAAGACCCCTCTTGCTCAAGCCTTGGCCTTGCATAGCAATCTTGAAAGGATGCCAAAGCTTCTCAAAGAGAATATGCCCTGCCTCTTTGAATGCTTCAAACTAACCCCAGCTTGTTTTATCAACTTTCTTAGCTTAGAGGATAGTAGTTTGGAATCCTCAAAGGCCAAGGTTCTTCATCTTCCATCGGCTTTGTTCATCAAAAATATCTTCATCATCGATTTATTGGGATCGACTTATAGAAAGAGAATCCCTCTCCTCTTGATGGCGTAGAAGGCACATAGAAAGGTAATGAGCCGCTTTCACCGAAAGTTAACATGCAACTCATCCAGTAGCTTTTGTAAAGGCCTTCCCAGTATTCTTGTAACATACGTAGAGCTTTCAACCCGAACTTCATCATCATCATCTTCCTGCTTTTAATTGGTAGAAATGAAAGTTCTTCTCCGCCGTAACCATCACTTCCAAAAATATCGGCCCTCTCGTGACGACAAGCAGCTTGAGTGAGCGATTTGTATGTCTTCATGATCTTTTTCTTCTTCTGAAGACTCAGATCACTTCCAAAGTGCGGTTTCAAAGGCGTAAATGAAACCTTCTTCCCGAGTGAGCTTGGTAGTTTTTAGTAACTTTCATAAGAGCGTCATCTTTGGTCGTAGAAAGCTTGCCCCCTTTTGGTGTATCCACAAAAATACCTTGCATCCCTCATAGTTGATTTCATGCACACCAAACGGTTGAATCTCACCCATCTATGCGGTATACATCATCATCCTTCATGTACTTCAAACATTGGTGCAAAGTGGAAGGAACCACATAATTTTTCATGTAGCCATGGTCTTCCCAACAATGCTCTATAGGAAGCATCCGTGTTGATAACATGAAACTTCACATCCGACGCCGCCTTCCCAATCTTTAAAAAGGGAGAGTAATCGACCCAAGGGCTTTTTTTGACTATGCCGGTTAAAGCCTTGACAACAATCTTTTCACCTGATAGATGATATGTCTCCAACGCCAAGGCATGCAAAGTCTTTAGTGTCATCGACGCATCGATGAGCCCTCGGATCAATGAGGATTCTGCTGACCCTTGTCCCATCACAAGACCCAAGAACATATAAGGGCCTATTGTGCTCCTTTTGTCCCCAACAACAAGTCCTTCTCTCGAGAAATTAATCACCGGAGAACCAAATGCGTAGAGAGCTTTCCATCATATGAGCTTTCAAAGAAAATAAGCTTGATACTCTTCCTCGGGTTTTGCAAGACATGGATCAATGTGTCTCCGAGCTCCCTCGTGACATCATCAGCAGATCAAAAAAACACTTAGTTGAGCTGGAATCTTCTTCAAGTGGGCGTAATATTGTAATCTTGTGTCTTCAAGTAGAAGTCTTCCGTGGTTGCACAATATCTTCATTAACATCAATCACTTTCTCTTTCCCTTTATCTTTAGTGCCACGTGCTTGCTCGAGAAGCCTTCGCACGTTGTTAATCATTCGAGGCTCCTCCTCCTCATCTTGGTGGATGCACCCATTATCATGCCTTCCTTTGATTGTCAAGGCATAGCATGTACCGACATCTCAAAAATACTCCCTCGTAGGCTTACTAAGACCCGACTTGAGTACTTTTATGTAACCAGCTTTTGAAACCATTGCAATCTTCCAATGTATGCCCCTATCAAATGATGAAAAAGGACAATACTTAGGATGATTTTTTTAATATTTATAGTAACATCCCTTTTCTCCTTTAGAAGCAATAACCCTTCCTCCACCATTTTCCTCAAAATAATTCTTGAATTTTTATCTCTTCTTATGGAGAAGCTCCCATCACTTACATCTGCTTAGAAGATGAGGTGCTCTTTCCTTCCTCCATGTCAACTCTTCGATCTTCACTATGGTGAAGATGTGTCTCCTCTTGACAAAAAAAGAAAGATTCACTGTGTTCCATGATCCCGCACTCATTCCAAGGGGCATCACCATCCTGAATATGTGGCTTTCGATGAGTGAGGTCATATGCCACCTCTTTGATAAAAGGATGGAATCTCTTCATATGGCATCACCTTTCTAAGTATTTTTATACTTAGGTGCTCTTCTTGATTTCTCCCTTTGATAATGCCGGGTTTGCTTGATAAGATTGTGTTGAAGCTTCCTCGCAACCTCGCATTCGCCATTCGAACCCCTTTCCTTAAAAGCTTGTTTCTTTTTTTCTCGCTTTTTACTCACATATGGTCTCCCATGTCTATCATATAACCGCCGTGTACGTAATCATCCTCATCTCGGATAGTGGAGCTCAAGTTCATCTTCATCATCAACATCATCCCATGCTTCTTCTTCATATATGGTAATAACTCGACAAGTCTCAACCATGGGCTCTTCATCTTGAGACT
Source organism: Dioscorea cayenensis subsp. rotundata (assembly GCF_009730915.1). Taxonomy (NCBI): domain Eukaryota; kingdom Viridiplantae; phylum Streptophyta; class Magnoliopsida; order Dioscoreales; family Dioscoreaceae; genus Dioscorea; species Dioscorea cayenensis. The sequence continues at coordinate 9,427,210 of NC_052484.1, forward strand.
CGCCCAAGTCTCGAGAGTAGCTCCTTGACCTCATCAGGAAAAATAATCACCCAATGTAATTAGGGCTCTCCTTTTGTCGATAATCTTCCAAGGAGTCAATATATTCCTCAATAATTGACTTCTTATAATGGAATTCAAAGCAGGCTTCACTTGCTTTCCGCTCTTTTTCTTGTTCTTGATCTTTTTATTCTTCTTGGCTTTTTTTGCTTTGGGCTTCTCATCGGGTTCTCGAGCTCTCCGCCACTTGATACCGTGGAGCTCTCCCAACTTCTTCAACATTTTTTTCTTGACTTCTTTGAGATGAAAAATTTCCCATAAGCCTTCCTGAACTCCAAGAGGAGCAGTGCTCCTTGGGAACTTGAAATCCTCCCTCGCCTGCATGCCTTTTCGATATGCCCCCCGCATCTTGCCCCCCACAAAGTTTCTTCTTGTAGTGCAATCGACACATAGTTGGTATGCTCGCTGGTTGATCGAGCAACACATTTTTTTAGATAAAGTAATCTTCCCTTCTTGATACCGCCGCTCAATCCAATCTTTTAAATACATAGCGCTCTCAATTGAATGACCCAATATTCTATGGTATGGATGTAAATTTGGGTGATCCTTCTTGTTCTGCTTTCTTTCCTGGGTCGCTTGCTTTTCCGCAACTCGCAAAACCCACCTTCAATGCATCTTTTGAATATCTTTCATCACTTTGTCTCTTCTAAAGGAATACTTTTTGCTCATCCTCTCTGAAGAGAACTTATAGGCTTGGGTGGTTCACTTCCACTCCCAAGTGATGGTGGTTTTGGCTTATCATAATTTGTCGATGTAGTGCTCTCCTTTCACCTTATCGCCTGCAAAGGCCACATGCTTAACACCTCCTCGGCTTTTCTTGGCTTTTTCTTTGTCTACTTTGGTGGGTTGCATTGCAGGATACTACCCCTTGGACTAGTTCTTTCCAATTTTTTTGACTTGAGAGATTAAGTCTTGAAGGTATGAATATCGGATGAGCTCGAGAAATGGAGCCATCCAATTATCAATATTCCCCACCAATAGCCCCACCGCTAGCATCCGATCAAGTGGTCGCTCACACTTGATGCTCAAGTTGCGCCCATCTCATCACATAATCTATGACCTTTTCATCCTTGTTCTCGCTTTTGTGTTAGCCAAATCACCTATAGTGATTTTATCAAGAACTCCACCGAAACCGGACCCCTAAAGGAGTCCTTCATCTGTTGCCATGTCTGAATGGATTCAGTTGTAGGTTTGCATACCATTCAAAAAGCCACACCCAGCTTAAACTAGCGGCAAATTGTCTTAACAACAAAGATGGGTTGTTGCTTGTGTCCCCACATGCTGTTATGAAATGAGCTAAATGTTGATCAGGGTTCCCTAAGCCGTTAAACTGCTTGAACTTGGGAACATTGTATCCCTTAGGATAAGCCACTTGATCATGAAAGCTTGAGTAGGGCTTGTCACCATCACTTTTCAGCAGTAGCACCCTTGGCTTGTTTTTAATTGTGCAAAGAACTATCTTTTGTACTTCTTCCTCGAGACATCATCGGGCTCTCGCATCGCCGATGTTCCAAACTTGCTCATGCAACCCAAGAACTTCTTCTTCATCATCTTCTTCCTTCTCGGATAACTTGTACTGGATGGTGCTTGCCTATGAACCCCTTGAATTATCATGGAGCATATTCTGACTTGATCACTCAAACGAGAGATCACACCGCTTAAAGACGCAATAGCCCGCGATCATAGATATGTGATCTTTTCTCTCGCTGATCCAATTGCTTTTTTTAATCTTGCAAACATCGATCTTTTGTTTGATGTAAAAAAATAAGGTTGTCATCTTCTTCCCTCACTTGAATCATTATTCCTCCTAGGAGGAGTTTCAAACCCAAACTGCTTGGGCGTAAGGATTTTGCCCTTTCTTGTGCCCCTTTCTTGTAATACTTGATCAAAATCATCTTGTTGCATGCCACTTGTACCAACTGCTGTCTTCTTTCTCACCCTAGTGAAGGGACGCCCGGTTCAGTGGGTGTTCGGACCCTTCAAGAATCACACGCATAGATGTGTACTTCTAGATCCTCCATTTCTTCATCCGGGTTTCCTTATCCACTCGGAACCTTGAACGATGAGCAGAGGGTGTGGTCCTCTTGTAAGCTTTGCTTTCTTTGGTATGGCAAGCCTCATCAAATACGTAAGCTCGCGACTTTTGAAAGTAAGTTCTTTTTCCCTTAGATAGAACTCTCCCTGTCATCCTTTTCAGCTTGAGCTCTCAGAGGAGGTGTAGTTATCATAAATCTTTCTTGGAAAAAAAGTGTTCTTGGAATTGTAGGACCTTGGTGGCCCCGCCCCCTTTCATCATGCTACTTTGTGAAGACCCGAAGCTCACTCGGGCTATGGAGTTCTCCTTCACCATTCTCAGCGGTGTGAAAGAGTTGGTAAAGGAATTTGAAGAGCCATTCCCCGAGCCTTGTAATGAGACAAAACTCGCCTTCTCTTGAGGTGAGGGTGTCTTCCTCTTGGTCAGCCTTGGACGCCCCATCATAAAGGATTTTGTTGAGGTAACTTTGGGCTTCTTGAGGATACCACTCTTTTCTCCTTCAGTCGTGATTTTGAATGAAGGTTCTTCTTCGTCCTCTCCTCCCTTAATGCTCATGAATTTCTTTTGGGAAGGTGAGTCGGTCAAAAACATGATGCTTTTAGCAAAGAACGGCATCCTCTTTGACCTCAGCAGTGGTATAACATTCGACCGTCAGTCCCCTTGATGGCAAGCGTGGGACTTGAACCCTCGCTAGTGATGACGGTGGGCTTTGGCATGAAAGTTGACATATTCTCAAACAGTCCCAAATTTGATCTCAGCCCAAAGAATGCCAGCAGGTACATGTACATATGGAAGCTTCACTTGAGTGCCTTCACCAAGGAAAAATGGTGCATGATGCACCAGCATTGTTGGTGTTGTTTGTTGGTGCCATCGCAAAAAAACCTCACAAAGGAAAACATCATGCTAACAACACTGGTGATTTTTATCTACTTTTTTTACTTTCTCATTCACACTTTGTTTCAAAGATGGGAGGAGAAGTTAGTCCCCACCCGGCGTGCTGACTTTTAGGGTTCCTTTCTTTCCACCCCGGCCTTTAATTAGGGATCGACCGGTTGAAAAGCATGGATCACAAATCAAAATTTATTTATTTTTTTATATTTTCAGATGATCATGGGTTCATAACTCCTATTAGGGGCAAGCCCCTAATATTAATTACCCCTGCATAATGTCATGGGAACCTCCGATTAAGAAACAAGTGTGAATGAGAAGTAACTCAAATAAACATGATAATTTTTTTATATTTAATTTCAAAGATGCATGCGAATACATGATCATAGACAAGAATACAAAAAGTAGAGAGCTATTCTCTAAGAGAGCTTAACAAGAGATTTTTTTAGAAAGAGCTATTTTTTTATCATGCTCTTCAAAAATTTATTTTTTTAGTCGGGCGCCTTAGCTCCTATACTAAAAGTGTGTCGAAGATCCTTTTAGCTTTGTGGATGTAGCTCTCCTCGATTTCTTTTTTTTATGTGGGTTTGTGTCTTGAAACATAGCTTAGTCCAAGTTGCAGCCACTCTACATTTACGAGTTGCCTACTTGGTCACTTTTGCTTCTTTTATCGCTGAAGACTTTGGCTCTTTGCGCTTGTAAAATCTCCAGCTCCTTGACTTGTGAAACTCCTCAAGTCTTTTGGCTTCTTGGTACCTTAAAACTTCAGAGTTGCATTTGTCGCTTACATGATGCATTTTAGGTCTTAGCTCTTCAATGCTTTTTGAGCCTCGACCATTTGATTTTTTTAAGTCGTGACCTTTAACATGGTTAGGTCATTAACTTGATAATTTTGACTTGATTTAAAAATGGTCCTCAAACTCTTTTTTTTTTAAAGAGACCACATAATGGGCTTAGGAAAATCTTTGCCAACTCAACTTTTTCAATGAGTGTTGACGAGAAACATTTTTTTCTTTTTTTATGAAAAATTTTTTCATTCATTTTTTTATCCATCATCATTTTTTTCTCTGTGAAATTTTCATTTTTTTACTCTTCCTTTTCATTTCAAGAAAAAGATGTACTTTTCATTGCATCTCTTTTCACTCCAACGGGTGTCAAAAAGACCTCCAAGTGAGCTTTCAAGAAAATCTTTGTCAACTTTTCTCTTTTTTTTATAAGTGTTGATGAGAGATATTTTTTTGTGAACTTTTTCATTTTTTTTTATCATTTCAAGGAAATTTTTTTACTTTTTCTTTTCATTTCACTTTTTTTACTCCAATGAGCGTCAAAAGACCTCAAAGTGAGCTTGAAGAAAGGGTTTGATTTTTTTTATGAAAAGATTTCTCTTTACCCCAAAGAGTGTCAAGACTTCAAGGTGAGAAAATTATGAAAAAAATTTCTCGTTACCCCTAGAAAGTCGAGACTCCAAGGTGGAATGAGAGAAATTTATGAAAAAAATTTCTCGTTACCCCTAGGAAGTCAAGACTTCAAGGTGGAGTGAGAGAAATTTAAAAAAAAAATTTCTCGCTACCCCAAGAAAGCCAAGGCTCAAGGTGGAATTAGAGAAAATATACAAACTTTCTCGTTATCCTAAGAGAGCCAAAGCTTCAGGGTGGAATTAGAGAAAATATGAAAATTTTCCTCGTTACCCCAAGAAAGCCAAAGCTCAAGGTGGAATTAGAGAAAAATACTGAAAAATTTTCTCATACTCCCAAGAAAGCCAAAGCTCAAGGTGGAATTAGAGAAAATATGAAAAATTTTCTCACATCCCAAGAGAGCCAAAAGCTTCATGGTGGAATTAGAGAAAATATGAAAAATTTTCTCACATCCCCAAGAAAGCCAAAGCTCAAGGTGGAATTAGAGAAAATTTTTCATGAAAAAGTCTCGTACTCCCAAGAGCCAAAGCTCATGGTGGAATTAGAGAAAATATGAAAATTTTCTCGTTACCCCAAGAAAGCCAAGGCTTCAAGGTGGAATTAGAGAAAATTTTATGAAAAGTCTCGCTACTCCCAAGAAAGTCAAGGTGGAATTAGAGAAATTTTCATAGGATTTTTTTCTAGAGGAAGCCTCGCGAAGAAAAAAATTACCAAAATACCCCCACTCAAATTCATCCTTTACTTTTTTTTTCTCATTTTTTTTACTCTCTTTTTTTTAACCCATCCTTTCATTTTCCCATATTTTTCCTTTTCTTCTCTCATTTTTACTCACCCTTCCATTTTTTCATATTTTTCCTTCTCTCTTTTTTTCAAATTCACCCTTCATTTTTTCCATACTTTTCCTTCTCTCTTTTTTTTAACTCATCCTTCTTTCATTTTTCTATATTTTTCTTTCATTTTTTTTTTACCTCTTTTTTTTCACTCCTTCATATATTTTTTATCCTTCATTTTTTACTCATCCTTTCATTTTTCCCTTCATTTTTTTCCACTCTCTTTTTTTTTACCCATCTTTCATTTTTTTTCCTCTTTTTTTTTTTACTTTATTTTTTTAATCATTTTTTTTTCTACCCGAAATGCCCCTCACCAATAAACTCATCACTTATCATTTTTTATAACTTTTTCCATCATTTTTGTGTAGTAACACTACTAGAATAATAAAATAAATAAATAAATAAAACCGGCTCTTCCATGCTTCATGCTAACCATTAGTCTTTGCTAGCTAGGGATTTGTATCTTGAGCTTCTCATCCTAAATTTTGTGACTATTACCCTCACTTGTACTCTCAAATATTCAGAGCTTTCACTCTAACCTCTAACTCACATGCCTTAATTTCCAAGTACTAAACCAGACAAACAATTCAACTAGCAAGTTCAAACTCACCCTATCATTATCAACAAGAGCAACTTCACCCATTTTTTTTCAAGTAGATGTGAGCAACAGCTTCATTATTTCAACTAAATCAATTTCTTCTACGGTTTTGCCTTCCTACACATGTCGTGGATCAACATTGTATGTGTTTTTCGGCTTTAATTTGGTCCATTAGTTTTCATCAGCCAAAACATCTTGATAGCCCCTGGCCTTCGCTATGCTCTCATCAATCCCTCAAGCATGCTATTATGAACGAAAATATCTATCTTGAATCCATTATCGTTCATCTTATTCTAGATCCTTACAGCTTCAAACACATTCTTCATCTTGCAATATCCGAAGAGGAGCATAGTGTAGG
>NC_052484.1:9438390-9446724 GCF_009730915.1 Dioscorea cayenensis subsp. rotundata
GGATGTGCTGTGGAGAACAGAAGAAATCTGATGGGTGGAAAGAGGATGTGGAGGGTGAGAGGTATTAGGTGTTTTGTAAGAGATGAAGGAAGAAGCTTGAGATGGAGGACCAATTTAGGGCTTATGTTGATCCCCTTGGAGATTCTGAATTGGTACATGTGCAAGTGTGTGATTTTTTAATTCCTATTCATCCGAGTTATGTCCATTTTTTTATGGATAAATTTGAAATTGTCGGAATGTTTATCATGGGGCTGATTGTTGGGAGCGCATTAGCTTAAACGCAAACCCGGATTGATAAATGGAAACAAGATAACTTAAACAAAAAAATTATTGTTAAATGTAAAAAATGTATCCATAAATAGAAACTAAAATTATTAAACACAAACTAGTAAACTTAATCAGATACGCATTAACATATAATGTAAAACTATTGAAACCCAACAAATTAAAAGTAAAACATTTAACAATGCGCTTTAATGTAATCAGATAAATATAAATGAGTAAACTTAAACAGTAACCGAGACTGTTACACGGAAACGTATTAACTTAAATGAAAATTGGGATTGATAAATGGAAACAAGATAACTTAAACAAAAACAACTATTGTTAAACGTAGAACGATAAAATTTATCTTTATATTTAATGTATTTCTTCAACTTCTAATAACTCATATTCAAATTCACATTTTATTAAATCATATTTTAAATAAAGATAATTTTGAAACCCGAACAAGAATTAATTAAGAATTAGAGAGGATTTGAGGGGGTAATTTCTAAATTCAGAGAGAAATATTGATAGAAATCTGCATGATTTAAAGGAGTACGGTAAAATAGTCTAAAGTTTATAGAATAAGAATTAATTGAGAATTAGAGAGGATTTGAGGGGGTAATATGCAAATAAGATGATAAATTAGATGAGCATTTAATACTAAAGAAGCGAAGAAAGAGAAAGAGAGGTTGTGAACGGGGTTGTGTCCTTATCCTTCTCCTCTTCTTCGCTCTCTGCACTGGGCCATGAATCCCTCGCTTTGCAAAGCTCAGAGGCAAAAAGATGCATCATTTCTCTCGGCCGCCTCATTCAACTCAGAACCGGAGAGATTGATCAATATATCCATGAAAAGGTGGCTCTTTTACGTTCCGATTCCCTAAAGTTCTTGTTCTTGATTTTTTTTCTATTTTGTTTAATTGATTTGGTGATGGTTTTGCCATTTGAATTTGAAGATAAAATCTTTTTTGGATCATTTTATTGATTTGTTAGTAATTTTGGTTGTTTGATTTTGGCTAGAATCGATTTGAATGGTTGCTGTTGCTTGTCATGTGATCGTTTTTATGTGATCTATGTTGCAATAGATGATCGTGTTAGCTTAAACACAAACCTAGATTGATAAATGGAAACAAGGTAATTTAAACAAAAAAAACTATTGTTAAACAGAAACAAAGACTATTAAATGGAAACTTGTTAGCTTAAATAGAAACCGGGATTGATACACAGAAATAAGATAACTTAAACAAAAAAAAACTATTGTTAAACGTAAAAAGCGTATTCATAAACAGAAACCAAATCTATCAATGTTTATTGTAGTTTCATTCTTGACATAATAGGTACCTTCAAAATAGTTGTGCAAGTGACTAGTTAATGTGTGTAGGCTCATTCAGAGCGTTTCCTTTTTCTGCCCTGGAGACCTTTTCTTAGTTGCATTTGATCACATATTGCCTTTTTGCTCTTGCTCGCAATTCCTTGTAAGCCCAAAATTGTTGAAGATTGGATGTTTTCTATAAATTCTGATACGCATCAACATATAATGTAAAACTATTGAAACCCAATAAATAAAAAGTAAAACATTTAAAAATGTGTTTTAATGTAATCGAATAAACATAAATGAGTAAACTTAAACAATAACATAGACTGTTAAACGTAAATGTGTTAGTTTAAACAAAAACCAGGACTAATAAACAGAAACAAGATAACTTAAACAAAAACAACTATTATTAAATGTAAAAAGCGTATTCGTAAACAGGAACCCAAAACTATTAAACGAAAACTACTAAACTTAATCAGATACGCATTAACATATAATGTAAAACTATAACACAAATTCTCAATGACTTATTACTTTTTTGCGTTCAAGGAATGACAACATAGGTCCTAAGAAAGCTTGCTTCCAGTAACTATTTTCTCCATAACACAGTATCCTTGGGGATCAAACGCTTGGCGAACAAAGGAAAGAAGTACGGGTCTTCTCTTGCAAGTTGATAAAAGGCCAAAGAGAGGAAAAAAGTTCTGCCAAAAAAGATGCAGTTCTCTCGGGATAACCCAAAAAAAACATGTTTATCTTCTGGTTTTTTCTTCTCAAGCGCCAAAGTGGTTACATAATGGGTATGATGGTCATTTCGCACTATATAGTGGTTGTCCACAATTTCCCATGCAAGGGTAATATCGTCAATGAAAATTTTGGCTGCCTATGTTTCTATCCGTTAAATGCATGATGGGTAGAAAAGTCAGTTGAGGAAAAAAGAGGGGTTTTTTGAGGATACTAAAAGTTGGGAGGGGCCAGGGTCGGAACCAAGGGAGGCTAGCAGGGGCTGAAGCCCCCCTTCGGCGCCGGGAAGACTATCTTTCATGCCACATAATGTTTAGTGTTTTCGTTTTTTCTATACTTAAATTAATATAAAATAAAATATTTGGGTACCTAAAAGCTAGGAATAGCCTTGTGCTTGAGTGGTTAGTGGATTTCTTTATAAGATTTGGGATTGTTAGTTTTTACATCCCATTTTTTTATTTTAAAAATCTTATATATATATATATATATATATATATATATATATATATATATATATATATATATATATATATATAATTTTTGTGCATTTTTTTATTTTTAAAAAAATATTATGATTTCAAATTTTAATATAAATCTTTAAATAAAATTTATATAAAAAATTTTAGTAATTAAAAAAAATTAAAAATCGTATATAAACTAACATCCCATTTTTTTCTATGTTAAAAATATTATGATTTCAAATTTTAACTAAATTTTTTTAAAAAAAATTTAGTAATTTAAAAAAAAGTTTAAAAATCGTATATATATATATATATATATATATATATATATATATATATATAGTGAGAGGGATAGATTTTACCATATTTAAAAAAAAAATACAATGATATATATTCTTATTAATTGAGTTATTGAAATTATCTTATATTTGCTATAGATAACACAATTTTAAATTATACTTTATGTTATTTTAATATATATATTAAATTTTTTTTTATGTTAGCATATTATTTTTCATTTAAAATAATTATTTTATTAGATTATTTTTTTATTTTTTTATATGGTTGCCTTTAGACTTCAGCCCATCCTATTATCGAGTCCTGGTTCCGTCCTTGGGAGGGGTAATTGTCTATAAAGAAAATTGTCAAGGGGTTTTTGGCAATTACCACTTTGTTTTAAACCGGTTTTTTTTTTAACAGTTGAAATTTTTTGAGCTCGTGGCATTCTTTTAAAACCCTTCTAATTATCCGGTTCCATAAATAAAAAAAATGACGTGGTATTCTTAACAACAGGAAAACGAAGGAGTCGAATGACATGATGTTTTATCATTAGCTCTCTGAAAGCATCAAATCAGCCAATCACGTATGCAATCAGTTTTTCACAAGGAATATTGTGCACTTCTATAAAAGTAAACTAAATATGATTAGTAATAGAAACCGCCCTTCATATTCACAAGCATGAATAATGGAAGATGCAAGGAAAAAGCATATGAAAGTCATGCCTATCTCAATACCTAGCAAACCAGACTACAAGATACAGATCGAATATGTCGTCAAGCCTTGGCATTGTTTTACAGCAATATGAGAACCTTTTTTGATTTAAAATATTAACATCCATGAAAGGTATCTGAAATCCTTTAGGAACAATAACAAATGGGCAGTTGATAAAATTAAAAATTTAAATCCAACTACAACACCAACCAATGTTCCCGACCTTCTCAAGACAAACAAGTACATCCAAACAGAGAAATATATGAACCAAGGAGAAAGGAAACACTTCCAGAACCACATTCCATAAAAAAAAAATCTCCAACAACGATGATAATAGAACTCAAAATGACACCCAGCCATAACTTAAGAAAAAAAAAAAGATTATCACTCTATCAGACACAAGGGTAATTCACCATTTTCAGCAATTCTTTGTCTCATAGCATCAGGAAAATATAAGTTCAAAGTTCTAAATTAACACAATAAAAATAAATAGCTAGATGATACTGAGTTTTAGAAGAGGAAACCCAAAATTTAAAAGAGCACAAGTTCCATGATATGCCATTGATAATTACAATCTCAAAGTTGAACAATAATGACAATGAAAGTGACTATAACTAGATTCTTTTTCTCATCAAAACAGCAATCTGTGGTGAAACAATGTTTTGTTTAGAAACTACTGTTAGGATGTGATTGAACGCATGGCGCACCAGCTAACTGGCAGCAAGGAGTGGTGCGCAGTGTGGAGGTTGGCATGAAGGCATGGGGGTCTTACATGGTGCTGTTCACGTACACGAGTGGTGCTGCATACTCTGGAAGCGTAGCAAACTGGGGAAGACTTTTGTAAATGGATTGCTTTAACTGCAGCCATATCTCTAAATGTTAGTGCCCAACCTATGGGCATGGTGTTTAAGGTTAAGGATGGCCAATCAAAGCATGGGTGCATGTATGGGCCAATAAGAGATGTGTTTTGTGCTAGTTACTTTATCTAGTCTAGCTTATATAGTTTGTAAGAAGAGCAGTAGCTCATTGGTGGAATGAATATCCTTGTCTAAGTCTTTATTCAACCTGTGAGTGTCTAAGCTATTAAAATTTTTATTACCTTTGTGTTTCTCTCTATTTGCTCACCCTCTCCCCTGGCATTCTGTCAAACACTTTCGTCCAATCCTGAACACCGGAGTTTTACACCAACATTCTGGTATCAGAGCTTGGGATGACGACCAGTGCTGCTCCGGTGACGACCAACGGCGGCCCTGTGACCCTATCTCAACCCTCAGTCCCAGTGTTCACGGGACAGGAGTATGGGAGATGGAGTCTTCGGATGAAGATTGTTTTCAAGTCCCAGGAGTTATGGGATCTTGTGGAAAAGGGGGTGAGCGAGTCTAAGGACGAGGCTCAGGAGAGGGAGAACAAGAAGCGCGATTCGAAGGAGTTATGTTTGATTCAGCAGGCCGTTGATGTCCCGAACCTTGACCGCATCTCAGAAGCGAAATCAGCCCATGAAGCCTGGGAGACACGAAGGCGTTATTATTATTATTATTATTGTTATTATTATTATTATTGTCAATTTTATTTTTATTTTTTTTATTATTTTACTATTCTTGTCTTGTGCTGATATTATTATTATTTTATTATTTTTATTATTATTATTTTTATTATTATTATTAATTAGTATTCTTATTTTTTATTATATTTATTTTTCTATTTCTTGTTCTTCTTTTTCCTCTTCTTCTACTTTTTATATTTAATTTGTTATCATTATTATTTTTCTCATTTTTTATTTTATTTATTGTTCTTTTTTTCTTCTACTTTTTCCTCTCTTGTTATAATTAATTAATTAATTAATTATCATTATTATTATCTTATTTATTTATTATTTTTATTATATTTATTGTTCTTTTTCTTCTTCTACTTATTATTATTATTATTATTATTATTATTATTATTATTATTATTATTATTATTATTATTATTATTATTATTTATATTTTTTTATTATATTTTCTCTTCTTCTTATTATTATTATTATTATTATTATTATTATTATTATTATTATTATTATTATTATTATTATTATTATTATTACTATTATTATTATTACTATTATTATTATTATTGCTATTGTTATTATTATTATTCATCATTATCATCGTCATCATCATTATTTATTTATTTATTTATTATTTATTCTTCCTTTTTTAAAATATATTTCTTATTCTTCTTTGTCTCATTTATTTATTATTAATTACTTCTTCTACTGCTAATTATTTATTAATTATTATATTAATTATTATTGTTATTTTTTATTATTTTTATATTTATTTATTATTTTTTTCTTTTTTTCGTTATATTTATGCTTCTTTTTCTTCTTGTGCTTATTATTATTATTATTATTATTATTATTATTATTTTTCTTCTTCTTCTTCTTCTACTTTTGTTCTTATTTATTTATAATTTTTCTTATTTTTTATTATACTTCCTCCCCTTTTTCTTTTTCTTAATTAATTATTATTTATTTGTCTTATTTTTAATTATATTTATTCTTCTTTTTCTTCTATTGCTTATTATTATTATTATTTATTTATTTATTTATTATTGTTAATATTATTTATTTTTCTTATTTTTTATAATATGTCCTCTTTATCTTCTTGCTCTTATTTATTTGTTATTCTTCCTCTTTCTTATTCTTCTTCTTCTACTGCTTCTTATTATTATTTTTTTATTTTTTATTTATTTAGTATTATTATTTTTATTATTATTAATTGTTTCATATTTTTTTAGTATATTTATCCTTCTTTTCTTTTTCTTCTTCTACTTCCTGTTGTTATTATTATTATTATTATTATTATTAATTATGTTTCATATTTTTTATTATATTTATTCTTCTTTTCTTTTTCTTCTACTTCCAATTATTATTATTATTATTATTTATGTATTATTCTTGTTCTTGTTCTTGTTCTTGTTCTTGTTCTTCTTTTTGTTCTTCTTCTTCTTCTTCTTCTTCTTCATTATTATTATTATTATTATTATTATTATTATTATTATTATTATTATTATTATTATTTTCTTCTTCTTCTTCTTCTTCTTGATGCTATTAATTTTTAGTTTTAATATTTTTTTAATATATTTCTTCATCTTGTTATTCTTATTTATTTATTTATTTATTTATTATTATTACTATTATTGTTAATTATTTTTTATATTTTTTTAACATATCTCTTCTTCTTGTTATTGTTATTATTATAATAATAATAACTATTATTATTATTATTATTATTATTGTTATTACTGTTATTATAATTATAATAATAACAATTATTATTAATATTATTATTATTTATACTTCTTCATATTTTTCTTATTTTTATTATATTTATACTTCTTTTTCGTCTTCTACTGCTTATTATTATTATTTATTTATTTTTCTTATTTATTTATTATTTTTCCTCTTCTTCTTTTTCTTGTTCTTCTTCAACTTCTTATTACTATTTATTATTATTCGTTTTCTTGTTGTTTCTTCTTCTTATTTATTTATTAATTTATTAATTATTTATTATTATTTATTGTTATTCTTATTTGTTTATAATTTTTTCTTATTTTTTTATTATACTTCCGCTTCTTATTCTTTTTCTAATTTATTTATTATCAATGATTTTCTTATTGTTATTCTTTTTCTAATTTTTTTCTGATTTATTAATTAATAATTTATTATTATTATTATTATTATTATTATTATTATTTATTCTTCTTATATATATATTGTTTTTATTTATATATTTATCATTATTATTGTTATGTATTATTCTTCTTGTTTATTTATTTATTATTTCTCTTATTTTTTATTATATTTCCTCTTCTTCCATTTTTCAAATTTTTTATTATATTTATTCCTCTTTTTCTACTTCTTTTCTGCTTTTTGTTATTATTGTTTATTTATTATTTTTATTATTGTTCTTATTATGATTATTATTATGTCGTAGCACATTATCTTCTTCTTCTTCTTCTTCTTCTTATTACGGGCTATTATATTATTATTATTATTATTATTGCTATTTTTATTCTTTTCTTTCTTTCTTCCTTCCGCTTCCTATTATTATAATTATTTATTACTATTATTAATGGTTGTTGTCTTCTTCTCTCTTTATACCATTAACTAGTAATTCTAAGTATCTTCAAACAACCCTTTCCTCCTTTATTATCTTATTTACTTCCATTTACTCCATTACTACTGCTAATCATTTCTTCACATCTTTAAACGATCCTCTTTCATCATTGCTGTCACATTACTACTACTACTACTACTACTACATTCTCACTCATACCTATCCTTGCCTTCCTTCCTCCACCTGCCTTACACCAACTACCTATCTAATACTATCACACATTACTACTATTACCAATATGCCTTCCTATTCTTTGAACTACTTCCATCTTCCTCTCCTGTTCCTGTCCTTCCGCCTCCTGTAAAATCTTCAACTAACTAACATCTTTCCACTTTGCCATAATTTCTTCCTCTCCACTTACTACTATCTTTATCTTTACTTCCTATAACCAATCTAATCATCA